>NW_018743264.1:0-25942 GCF_001683475.1 Chenopodium quinoa | reverse complement strand
TTCCATTTGATTCAATTAGCTTTGTAGAATGCATTTGACTTTCATTTGATTTAAATAGCTTTGTTTGAATGTATTTGACTTTCATTTGATTTAATTAGGTTTTTTTAGATGTTTTTTACTTTCATTTGATTCAAAAAGCTCTGTTTGAATGTGTTTGACTCACATTTGATCCAATTAGCTTTGTTTCAATGTGTTTGACTTACATTTGATTCAATTAGCTTTGTTTGAATGTGTTTGACTTTCATTTGATTCAATTAGCTTTCTTAAATGCATTTGACCTTCATCTGATTCAAAAAGCTCTTTTTTAAATGTGTTTGACTTTCATTTTATTCAATTAGGTCTGTTTGAATGTGTTTGACTTTCATTTGATTCAATTAGGTTTGTTTAAATGTGTTTGACTTTCATTTGATTCAATTGGCTTTGTTGGATGTTTTTTACTTTCATTTGATTCAATTAGATTTGTAGAATACATTTGACTTTCATTTGATTTAAATAGCTTTGTCTGAATGTGTTTGACTTTCATTTGATTTAATTAGATTTTTTTAGATGTTTTTGACGTTCATTTGATTCATTGAGCGTTGTAGAATGCATTTGACTTTCATTTGATTCAAATAGTTTAGGTTGAATGTGTTTGACTTTCATTGGATTCATTTGGCTTTGTTCGAATGTTTTTTACTTTCATTTGATTCAATAAGCTTTGTAGAATGCATTTGACTTTCATTAGATTCCAATAGCTTTGTTTGAATGTGTTTGACTTTCATTTGATTTAATTAGGTTTTTTTTAGATGTTTTTGACTTTCATTTGATTCATTTAGTTTTGTTTGAATGTGTTTGACTTTCATTTGATTTAATTAGCTTTGTAGATTGCATTTGACCTTCATTTGATTCAAAAAGCTCTTTTTGAATGTGTTTGACTTTCATTTGATTCAATTAGCTCTGTTTGAATTGTGTTTGTATTTCATTTGATTCAATTAGACTTGTTTGAATGTGTTTTACTTTCATTTGATTCAATTAGCTTTGTTTGGATGTGTTTGACTTTAATATGATTCAATTAGCTTTGTAGAATGCATTTGACTTTCACTTGATTCAAATAGTTTTGTTTGAATGTGTTTGACCTTTTATTGATTTAATTTGAATTTTTTAGATGTTTTTTACTTTCATTTGAGTCAATTAGATTTGTAGAATGCATTTGACTTTCATTTGATTCAAATAGCTTTGTCTGAATGTGTTTGACTTTCATTTGATTTAATTAGATTTTTTTAGATGTTTTTGACTTTCGTTTGATTCAATTAGCTTTGTTGAATGCATTTGACTTTCATTTGATTCAAAAAGTAGTGTTTGAATGTGTTTGACTTACATTTGATTCAATTAGCTTTGTTTGAATGTGTTTAACTTTTATTTGATTTAATTAGCTTTGTTAAATGCATTTGACCTTCATTTGATTTAAAAAGCTCTATTTGAATTTGTTTGACTTTCATTTGATTCAATTGGCTTTGTTCGAATGTTTTCGACTTTCATTTGATTCAATTAGCTTTGATGAATGCATTTGACTTTCATTTGATACAAAAAGCTCTGTTTGAATGTGTTTGACTCACATTTGATCCAATTAGCTTTGTTTCAATGTGTTTGACATTTGATTCAATTAGCTTTGTTTGAATGTGTTTCTTTCATTTGATTCAATTAGCTTTCTTAAATGCATTTGACCTTAATGTGATTCAAAAAGCTCTTTTTGAATGTGTTTGACTTTCATTTTATTCAATTAGCATTGTTTGAATGTGATTGACTTTCATTTGATTCAGATAGGTTTGTTTGAATGTGATTGACTTTCATTTGAGTCAATTGGCTTTATTCAAATGTTTTTTACATTCATTTGATTCAATTTGATTTGTAGAATGCATTTGACTTTCATTTGATTCAAATATCTTTGTCTGAATGTGTTTGACTTTCATTTGATTTAATTAGCTTTGTTTGAATGTGTTTTACTTCCATTTGATTCAATTAGCTTTGTAGAATGCATTTGACTTTCATTTGATTTAAATAGCTTTGTTTGAATGTATTTGACTTTCATTTGATTTAATTAGGTTTTTTAGATGTTTTTTACTTTCATTTGATTCAAAAAGCTTGTTTGAATGTGTTTGACTCACATTTTGATCCAATTAGCTTTGTTTCAATGTGTTTGACTTACATTTGATTCAATTAGCTTTGTTTGAATGTGTTTGACTTTATTTGATTCAATTAGCTTTCTTAAATGCATTTGACCTTCATCTGATTCAAAAAGCTCTTTTTAAATGTGTTTGACTTTCATTTTATTCAATTAGGTCTGTTTGAATGTGTTTGACTTTCATTTGATTCAATTAGGTTTGTTTAAATGTGTTTGACTTTCATTTGATTCAATTGGCTTTGTTGGAATGTTTTTTTACTTTCATTTGATTCAATTAGATTTGTAGAATACAATTGACTTTCATTTGATTTAAATAGCTTTGTCTGAATGTGTTTGACTTTCATTTGATTTAATTAGATTTTTTTAGATGTTTTTGACGTTCATTTGATTCAATGAGCGTAGTAGAATGCATTTGACTTTCATTTGATTCAAATAGCTTTGTTTGAATGTGTTTGACTTTCATTTTGATTCAATTAGGTTTTTTTTAGATGTTTTTGACTTTCGTTTGATTCAATTAGCTTTGTTGAATGCATTTGACTTTCATTTGATTCAAAAAGCTCTGTTTGAATGTGTTTGACTTACATTTGATTCAATTAGCTTTGTTTGGATGTGTTTGACTTTCGTTTGATTCAATTAGGTTTGTTTGAATGTTTTTTGACTTTCGTTTGATTCAAATAGCTTTGTTTGAATGTGTTTGACTTTAAATTTGATTTAATTAGGTTTTTTTAGATGTTTTTTACTTTCATTTGATTCAATTAGCTTTGTTGAATGCATTTGACTTTCAATTGATTCAAAATGCTCTGTTTGAATGTGTTTGACTTACATTTGATCAATTAGCATTGTTACAATGTGTTGGACTTTCATTTGATTCAATTAGCTTTGTAGATTGCATTTGACAGTCATTTGATTCAAAAAGCTCTTTTTGAATGTGTTTGACTTTCATTTGATTCAATTAGGTCTGTTTTAATGTGTTTGACTGTCATTTGATTCAATTAGGTTTGTTTAAATGTGTTTGACTTTCATTTGATTCTATTGGCTTTGTTGGAATGTTTTTGACTTTCATTTGATTCAATTAGCTTTGTAGAATGCATTTGACTTTCATTTGATACAAATAGTTTAGTTTGAATGTGTTTGACTTTCATTGGATTCATTTGGCTTTGTTAGAATGTTTTTTACTTTCATTTGATTCAATAAGCTTTGTAGAATGCATTTGACTTCATTTGATTTAAATAGCTTTGTCTGAATGTGTTTGACTTCATTTAATTTAATTAGATTTTTTTAGATGTTTTTGACTTTCGTTTTACTCAATTAGCTTTGTTGAATGCATTTGACTTTCATTTGATTCAAAAAGCTCTATTTGAATGTGTTTGACTTACATTTGATTCAATTAGCTTGTTTGAATGTGTTTGAATTTCATTTGATTCAATAGCTTTCTTAAATGCATTTGACTTCATTTGATTCAAAAAGCTCTTTTTTGAATTTGTTTGACTTTCATTTGATTCAATTGGCTTTGTTCGAATGTTTTCGACTTTCATTTGATTCAATTAGCTTTGATGAATGCATTTGACTTTCATTTGATTCAAAAAGCTCTGTTTCAATGTGTTTGACTCACATTTAATCCAATTGGCTTTGTTTCAATGTGTTTGACTTTCATTTGATTCAATTAGCTTTGTAGATTGCATTTGGACCGTCATTTGATTCAAAAAGCTCTTTTGAATGTGTATGACTTTCATTTGATTCAATTAGGTCTGTTTGAATGTGTTTGACTTTCATTTGATTCAATTAGGTTTGTTTGAATGTGTTTGACTTTCATTTCATTCAATTGGCTTTGTCTGAATGTGTTTGACTTTCATTGATTTAATTAGCTTTGTTTGAATGTGTTTTACTTCATTTGATTCAATTAGCTTTGTAGAATGCATTTGACTTTCATTTGATTTAAATAGCTTTGTTTGAATGTATTTGACTTTCATTTGATTTAATTAGGTTTTTTTAGATGTTTTTTTACTTTCATTTGATTCAAAAAGCTCTGTTTGAATGTGTTTGACTCACATTTGATCCAATTAGCTTTGTTTCAATGTGTTTGACTTACATTTGATTCAATTAGCTTTGTTTGAATGTGTTTGACTTTCATTTGATTCAATTAGCTTTCTTAAATGCATTTGACCTTCATCTGATTCAAAAAGCTCTTTTTAAATGTGTTTTGACTTTCATTTTATTCAATTAGGTCTGTTTGAATGTGTTTGACTTTCATTTGATTCAATTAGGTTTGTTTAAATGTGTTTGACTTTCATTTGATTCAATTGGCTTTGTTGGAATGTTTTTTACTTTCATTTGATTCAATTAGATTTGTAGAATACAATTGACTTTCATTTGATTTAAATAGCTTTGTCTGAATGTGTTTGACTTTCATTTGATTTAATTAGATTTTTTTAGATGTTTTTTGACGTTCATTTGATTCAATGAGCGTAGTAGAATGCATTTGACTTTCATTTGATTCAAATAGCTTTGTTTGAATGTGTTTGACTTTCATTTGATTCAATTAGGTTTTTTTAGATGTTTTTTGACTTTCGTTTGATTCAATTAGCTTTGTTGAATGCATTTGACTTTCATTTGATTCAAAAAGCTCTGTTTGAATGTGTTTGACTTACATTTGATTCAATTAGCTTTGTTTGGATGTGTTTGACTTTCGTTTGATTCAATTAGGTTTGTTTTGAATGTTTTTGACTTTCGTTTGATTCAAATAGCTTTGTTTGAATGTGTTTGACTTTAATTTGATTTAATTAGGTTTTTTTAGATGTTTTTTTACTTTCATTTGATTCAATTAGCTTTGTTGAATGCATTTGACTTTCAATTGATTCAAAATGCTCTGTTTGAATGTGTTTGACTTACATTTGATCCAATTAGCATTGTTACAATGTGTTGGACTTTCATTTGATTCAATTAGCTTTGTAGATTGCATTTGACAGTCATTTGATTCAAAAAGCTCTTTTTGAATGTGTTTGACTTTCATTTGATTCAATTAGGTCTGTTTAATGTGTTTGACTGTCATTTGATTCAATTAGGTTTGTTTTAAATGTGTTTGACTTTCATTTGATTCTATTGGCTTTGTTGGAATGTTTTTTGACTTTCATTTGATTCAATTAGCTTTGTAGAATGCATTTGACTTTCATTTGATACAAATAGTTTAGTTTGAATGTGTTTGACTTTCATTGGATTCATTTGGCTTTGTTAGAATGTTTTTTTACTTTCATTTGATTCAATAAGCTTTGGTAGAATGCATTTGACTTTCATTTGATTTAAATAGCTTTGTCTGAATGTGTTTGACTTTCATTTAATTTAATTAGATTTTTTTTAGATGTTTTTGACTTTCGTTTTACTCAATTAGCTTTGTTGAATGCATTTGACTTTCATTTGATTCAAAAAGCTCTATTTGAATGTGTTTGACTTACATTTGATTCAATTAGCTTTGTTTTGAATGTGTTTGAATTTCATTTGATTCAATTAGCTTTCTTAAATGCATTTGACCTTCATTTTGATTCAAAAAGCTCTTTTTGAATTTGTTTGACTTTCATTTTGATTCAATTGGCTTTGTTCGAATGTTTTCGACTTTCATTTGATTCAATTAGCTTTGATGAATGCATTTGACTTTCATTTGATTCAAAAAGCTCTGTTTCAATGTGTTTGACTCACATTTAATCCAATTGGCTTTGTTTCAATGTGTTTGACTTTCATTTGATTCAATTAGCTTTGTAGATTGCATTTGACCGTCATTTGATTCAAAAAGCTCTTTTTGAATGTGTATGACTTTCATTTGATTCAATTAGGTCTGTTTGAATGTGTTTGACTTTCATTTGATTCAATTAGGTTTGTTTGAATGTGTTTGACTTTCATTTCATTCAATTGGCTTTGTTGGAATGTTTTTTGACTTTCATTTGATTCAATTAGCTTTGTAGAATGCATTTGACTTTCATTTGATTCAAATAGTTTAGTTTGAATGTGTTTGACTTTCATTGGATTCATTTGGCTTTGTTCGAATGTTTTTTACTTTCATTTGATTCAATAAGCTTTGTAGAATGCATTTGACTTTCATTAGATTTCAATAGCTTTGTTTGAATGTGTTTGACTTTCATTTGATTTAATTAGGTTTTTTTTAGATGTTTTTGACTTTCATTTGATTCATTTAGTTTTGTTTGAATGTGTTTGACTTTCATTTGATTTAATTAGCTTTGTAGATTGCATTTGACCTTCATTTGATTCAAAAAGCTCTTTTTGAATGTGTTTGACTTTCATTTGATTCAATTAGCTCTGTTGAAATTGTGTTTGAATTTCATTTGATTCAATTAGACTTGTTTGAATGTGTTTTTACTTTCATTTGATTCAATTAGCTTTGTTTGGATGTGTTTGACTTTAATTTGATTCAATTAGCTTTGTAAAATGCATTTGACTTTCACTTGATTCAAATAGTTTTGTTGAATGTGTTTGACCTTTTATTGATTTAATTTGAATTTTTTAGATGTTTTTTTACTTTCATTTGAGTCAATTAGATTTGTAGAATGCATTTGACTTTCATTTGATTCAAATAGCTTTGTCTGAATGTGTTTGACTTTCATTTGATTTAATTAGATTTTTTTAGATGTTTTTGACTTTCGTTTGATTCAATTAGCTTTGTTGAATGCATTTGACTTTCATTTGATTCAAAAAGCTCTATTTGAATGTGTGTTTGACTTACATTTGATTCAATTAGCTTTGTTTGAATGTGTTTGACTTTTATTTGATTCAATTAGCTTTCTTAAATGCATTTGACCTTCATTTGATTCAAAAAGCTCTTTTTGAATTTGTTTGACTTTCATTTGATTCAATTGGCTTTGTTCGAATGTTTTCGACTTTCATTTGATTCAATTAGGTTTGTTTGAATGTGTTTGACTTTCATTTGATTCAATTGGCTTTGTTGTAATGTTTTTGACTTTCATTTGATTCAATTAGCTTTGTAGAATGCATTTGACTTTCATTTGATTCAAATAGTTTAGGTTGAATGTGTTTGACTTTCATTGGATTCATTTGGCTTTGTTCGAATGTTTTTTACTTTCATTTGATTCAATAAGCTTTGTAGAATGCATTTGACTTTCATTAGATTCCAATAGCTTTGTTTGAATGTGTTTTGACTTTCATTTGATTTAATTAGGTTTTTTTTAGATGTTTTTTACTTTCATTTGATTCATTTAGTTTTGTTTGAATGTGTTTGACTTTCATTTGATTTAATTAGCTTTGTAGATTGCATTTGACCTTCATTTGATTCAAAAAGCTCTTTTTGAATGTGTTTGACTTTCATTTGATTCAATTAGCTCTGTTTGAATTGTGTTTGAATTTCACTTGATTCAATTAGACTTGTTTGAATGTGTTTTACTTTCATTTGATTCAATTAGCTTTGTTTGGATGTGTTTGACTTTAATATGATTCAATTAGCTTTGTAGAATGCATTTGACTTTCACTTGATTCAAATAGTTTTGTTTGAATGTGTTTGACCTTTTATTGATTTAATTTGAATTTTTTTAGATGTTTTTTACTTTCATTTGAGTCAATTAGATTTGTAGAATGCATTTGACTTTCATTTGATTCAAATAGCTTTGTCTGAATGTGTTTGACTTTCATTTGATTTAATTAGATTTTTTTAGATGTTTTTGACTTTCGTTTGATTCAATTAGCTTTGTTGAATGCATTTGACTTTCATTTGATTCAAAAAGCAGTGTTTGAATGTGTTTGACTTACATTTGATTCAATTAGCTTTGTTTGAATGTGTTTGACTTTTATTTGATTTAATTAGCTTTGTTAAATGCATTTGACCTTCATTTGATTTAAAAAGCTCTATTTGAATTTGTTAGACTTTCATTTGATTCAATTGGCTTTGTTCGAATGTTTTCGACTTTCATTTGATTCAATTAGCTTTGATGAATGCAATTGACTTTCATTTGATACAAAAAGCTCTGTTTGAATGTGTTTGACTCACATTTGATCTAATTAGCTTTGTTTCAATGTGTTTGACTTACATTTGATTCAATTAGCTTTGTTTGAATGTGTTTGACTTTCATTTGATTCAATTAGCTTTCTTAAATGCATTTGACCTTAATGTGATTCAAAAAGCTTTTTTTGAATGTGTTTGACTTTCATTTTATTCAATTAGCACTGTTTGAATGTGATTGACTTTCATTTGATTCAGATAGGTTTGTTTGAATGTGTTTGACTTTCATTTGATTCAATTGGCTTTATTCAAATGTTTTTTACATTCATTTGATTTAATTAGCTTTGTAGAATGCATTTGACTTTCATTTGATTCAAATATCTTTGTCTGAATGTGTTTGACTTTCATTTGATTTAATTAGCTTTGTTTGAATGTGTTTTACTTCCATTTGATTCAATTAGCTTTGTAGAATGCATTTGACTTTCATTTGATTTAGATAGCTTTGTTTGAATGTATTTGACTTTCATTTGATTTAATTAGGTTTTTTTTTAGATGTTTTTTACTTTCATTTGATTCAAAAAGCTCTGTTTGAATGTGTTTGACTCACATTTGATCCAATTAGCTTTGTTTCAATGTGTTTGACTTACATGTGATTCAATTAGCTGTGTTTGAATGTGTTTGACTTTCATTTGATTCAATTAGCTTTCTTAAATGCATTTGACCTTCATCTGATTCAAAAAGCTCTTTTTAAATGTGTTTGACTTTCATTTTATTCAATTAGGTCTGTTTGAATGTGTTTAACTTTCATTTGATTCAATTAGGTTTGTTTAAATGTGTTTGACTTTCATTTGATTCAATTAGGTTTGTTGAATGCATTTGACTTTCAATTGATTCAAAATGCTCTGTTTGAATGTGTTTGACTTACATTTGATCTAATCAGCTTTGTTTGAATGTGCTTGACATTCATTTGATTCAATTAGCTTTGTTTGAATGTGTTTAACTTTCATTTGATTCAAATGGATTTGTTCGAATGTTTTTTACTTTCGTTTGATTCAGTTAGCTTTGTAGGATGCATTTGGCTTTTATTTGATTCAAATAGCTTTGTTTGATTGTGTTTGACTTTCATTTGATTTAATTAGGTTTTTTTAGATGTTTTTTACTTTCATTTGATTCAATTAGCTTTGTTGAATGCATTTGACTTTCAATTGATTCAAAATGAGTTTGACTTACATTTGATCCAATTAGCATTGGTACAATGTGTTTGACTTTCATTTGATTCAATTAGCTTTGTAGATTGCATTTGACAGTCATTTGATTCAAAAAGCTCTTTTTGAATGTGTTTGACTTTCATTTGATTCAATTAGGTCTGTTTGAATGTGTTTGACTATCATTTGATTCAATTAGGTTTGTTTAAATGTGTTTGACTTTCATTTGATTCAATTGGCTTTGTTGGAATGTTTTTGACTTTCATTTGATTCAATTAGCTTTGTAGAATGCATTTGACTTTCATTTGATTCAAATAGTTTAGTTTGAATGTGTTTGACTTACATTTGATCCAATTAGCATTGGTACAATGTGTTTGACTTTCATTTGATTCAATTAGCTTTGTAGATTGCATTTGACCGTCATTTGATTCAAAAAGCTCTTTTTGAATGTGTTTGACTTTCATTTTGATTCAATTAGGTCTGTTTGAATGTGTTTAACTTTCATTTGATTCAATTAGGTTTGTTTGAATGTGTTTGACTTTCATTTGATTCAATTGGCTTTGTTGGAATGTTTTTGAGTTTTTTTTGATTCAATTAGCTTTGTAGAATGCATTTGACTTTCATTTGATTCAAATAGTTTAGTTTGAATGCGTATGACTTTCATTGGATTCATTTGGCTTTGTTCGAATGTTTTTTACTTTCATTCGATTCAATAAGCTTTGTAGAATGCATTTGACTTTCATTAGATTCCAATAGCTTTGTTTGAATGTGTTTGACATTCATTTGATTTAGTTAGGTTTTTTAGATGTTTTTTGACTTTCATTTGATTCATTTAGTTTTGTTTTGAATGTGTTTTGACTTTCATTTGATTTAATTAGCTTTGTAGATTGCATTTGACCTTCATTTGATTCAAAAAGATCTTTTTGAATGTGTTAGACTTTCATTTGATTCAATTAGCTCTGTTTTGAATGTGTTTGAATTTCATTTGATTCAATTAGACTTGTTTGAATGTGTTTTACTTTCATTTGATTCAATTAGCTTTGTTTGGATGTGTTTGACTTTAATTTGATTCAATTAGCTTTATAGAATGCATTTGACTTTCACTTGATTCAAATAGTTTTGTTTGAATGTGTTTGACCTTCTTTTATTGATTTAATTTGAATTTTGTAGATGTTTTTTACTTTCATTTGAGTCAATTAGATTTGTAGAATGCATTTGACTTTCATTTTATTCAAATAGCTTTGTCTGAATGTGTTTGACTTTCATTTGATTTAATTAGATTTTTTTAGATGTTTTTGACTTTCGTTTGATTCAATTAGCTTTGTTGAATGCATTTGACTTTCATTTGATTCAAAAAGCTCTGTTTGAATGGGTTTGACTTACATTTGATTTAATTAGCTTTGTTTGAATGTGTTTGACTTTCATTCGATACAATTAGCTTTCTTAAATGCATTTGACCTTCATTTGATTCAAAAAAGCTCTATTTGAATTCGTTTGACTTTCATTTGATTCAATTGGCTTTGTTCGAATGTTTTCGACTTTCATTTGACTCAATTAGCTTTGATGAATGCATTTGACTTTCATTTGATACAAAAAAGTTCTGCTTGAATGTATTTGACTCACATTTGATCCAATTAGCTTTATTTCAATGTGGTTGACTTACATTTGATTCAATTAGCTTTGTTTGAATGTGTTCGACTTTCATTTGATTCAATTAGCTTTCTTATATGCATTTGACCTTCATCTGATTCAAAAAGCTCTTTTTGAATGTGTTTGACTTTCATTTTATTCTATTAGGTCTGTTTGAATGTGTTTGACTTTCATTTGATTCAATTAGGTTTGTTTAAATGTGTTTGACTTTCATTTGATTCAATTGGCTTTGTTGGAATGTTTTTTTACTTTCATTTGATTCAATTAGATTTGTAGAATACATTTGACTTTCATTTGATTTAAATAGCTTTGTCTGAATGTGTTTGACTTTCATTTGATTTAATTAGAGTTTTTTAGATGTTTTTGGCGTTCATTTGATTCAATGAGCTTTGTAGAATGCATTTGACTTTCATTTGATTCAAATAGCTTTGTTTGAATGTGTTTGACTTTCATTTGATTCAATTAGGTTTTTTTAGATGTTTTTGACTTTCGTTTGATTTAATTAGCTTTGTTGAATGCATTTGACTTTCATTTGATTCAAAAAGCTCTGTTTGAATGTGTTTGACTTACATTTGATTCAATTAGGTTTGTTTGAATGTTTTTGACTTTCGTTTGATTCAATTAGCTTTGTTGAATGCAATTGACTTTAATTTGATTCAAAAAGCTTTGTTTGAATGTGTTTGACTTACAATTGATCTAATCAGCTTTGTTTGAATGTGTTTTGACATTCATTTGATTCAATAAGCTTTGTTTAAATGTGTTTGACTTTCATTTGATTCAAATGGATTTGTTCGAATGTTTTTTACTTTCGTTTGATTCAGTTAGCTTAGTAGAATGCATTTGACTTTTATTTGATTCAAATAGCTTTGTTTGAATGTGTTTGACTTTCATTTGATTTAATTAGGTTTTTTTAGATGTTTTTTACTTTCATTTGATTCAATTAGCTTTGTTGAATGCATTTGACTTTCAATTGATTCAAAATGCTCTATTTGAATGTGTTTGACTTACATTTGATCCAATTAGCATTGTTACAATGTTTTTGACTTTCATTTGATTCAATTAGCTTTGTAGATTGCATTTGACAGTCATTTGATTCAAAAAGCTCTTTTTGAATGTGTTTTGACTTTCATTTGATTCAATTAGGTCTGTTTGAATGTGTTTGACTATCATTTGATTCAATTAGGTTTGTTTAAATGTGTTTGACTTTCATTTGATTCAATTGGCTTTGTTGGAATGTTTTTGACTTTCATTTGATTCAATTAGCTTTGTAGAATGCATTTGACTTTCATTTGATACAAATAGTTTAGTTTGAATGTGTTTGACTTTCAATGGATTCATTTGGCTTTGTTCGAATGTTTTTTACTTTCATTCGATTCAATAAGCTTTGTAGAATGCATTTGACTTTCATTAGATTCCAATAGCTTTGTTTGAATGTGTTTGACTTTCATTTGATTTAATTAGGTTTTTTGAATGTTTTTGACTTTCATTTGATTCATTTAGTTTTGTTTGAATGTGTTTGACATTCATTTGATTTAATTAGCTTTGTAGATTGCATTTGACCTTCATTTGATTCAAAAAGATCTTTTTGAATGTGTTAGACTTTCATTTGATTCAATTAGCTCTGTTTAAATGTGTTTGAATTTCATTTGATTCAATTAGACTTGTTTGAATGTGTTTGACTTTCATTTGATTCAATTGGCTTTGTTGGAATGTTTTTGACTTTCATTTGATTCAATTAGCTTTGTAGAATGCATTTGACTTTCATTTGATTCAAATAGTTTAGGTTGAATGTGTTTGACTTTCATTTGATTCATTTGGCTTTGTTCGAATGTTTTTTACTTTCATTTGATTCAATAAGCTTTGTAGAATGCATTTGACTTTCATTAGATTCCAATAGCTTTGTTTGAATGTGTTTGACTTTCATTTGATTTAATTAGGTTTTTTTAGATGTTTTTTGACTTTCATTTGATTCAAATAGTTTAGTTTGAATGCGTATGACTTTCATTGGATTCATTTGGCTTTGTTCGAATGTTTTTTACTTTCATTCGATTCAATAAGCTTTGTAGAATGCATTTGACTTTCATTAGATTCCAATAGCTTTGTTTGAATGTGTTTGACATTCATTTGATTTAGTTAGGTTTTTTAGATGTTTTTGACTTTCATTTGATTCATTTAGTTTTGTTTGAATGTGTTTGACTTTCATTTGATTTAATTAGCTTTGTAGATTGCATTTGACCTTCATTTGATTCAAAAAGATCTTTTTGAATGTGTTAGACTTTCATTTGATTCAATTAGCTCTGTTTGAATGTGTTTGAATTTCATTTGATTCAATTAGACTTGTTTGAATGTGTTTTACTTTCATTTGATTCAATTAGCTTTGTTTGGATGTGTTTGACTTTAATTTGATTCAATTAGCTTTATAGAATGCATTTGACTTTCACTTGATTCAAATAGTTTTGTTTGAATGTGTTTGACCTTCTTTTATTGATTTAATTTGAATTTTGTAGATGTTTTTTTACTTTCATTTGAGTCAATTAGATTTGTAGAATGCATTTGACTTTCATTTTATTCAAATAGCTTTGTCTGAATGTGTTTGACTTTCATTTGATTTAATTAGATTTTTTTAGATGTTTTTGACTTTCGTTTGATTCAATTAGCTTTGTTGAATGCATTTGACTTTCATTTGATTCAAAAAGCTCTGTTTGAATGGGTTTGACTTACATTTGATTTAATTAGCTTTGTTTGAATGTGTTTGACTTTCATTCGATACAATTAGCTTTCTTAAATGCATTTGACCTTCATTTGATTCAAAAAGCTCTATTTGAATTCGTTTGACTTTCATTTGATTCAATTGGCTTTGTTCGAATGTTTTCGACTTTCATTTGACTCAATTAGCTTTGATGAATGCATTTGACTTTCATTTGATACAAAAAAGTTCTGCTTGAATGTATTTGACTCACATTTGATCCAATTAGCTTTATTTCAATGTGGTTGACTTACATTTGATTCAATTAGCTTTGTTTGAATGTGTTCGACTTTCATTTGATTCAATTAGCTTTTCTTATATGCATTTGACCTTCATCTGATTCAAAAAAGCTCTTTTTGAATGTGTTTGACTTTCATTTTATTCTATTAGGTCTGTTTGAATGTGTTTGACTTTCATTTGATTCAATTAGGTTTGTTTAAATGTGTTTGACTTTCATTTGATTCAATTGGCTTTGTTGGAATGTTTTTTACTTTCATTTGATTCAATTAGATTTGTAGAATACATTTGACTTTCATTTGATTTAAATAGCTTTGTCTGAATGTGTTTGACTTTCATTTGATTTAATTAGAGTTTTTTAGATGTTTTTGGCGTTCATTTGATTCAATGAGCTTTGTAGAATGCATTTGACTTTCATTTGATTCAAATAGCTTTGTTTGAATGTGTTTGACTTTCATTTGATTCAATTAGGTTTTTTTTAGATGTTTTTGACTTTCGTTTGATTTAATTAGCTTTGTTGAATGCATTTGACTTTCATTTGATTCAAAAAGCTCTGTTTGAATGTGTTTGACTTACATTTGATTCAATTAGGTTTGTTTGAATGTTTTTGACTTTCGTTTGATTCAATTAGCTTTGTTGAATGCAATTGACTTTAATTTGATTCAAAAAAGCTTTGTTTGAATGTGTTTGACTTACAATTGATCTAATCAGCTTTGTTTGAATGTGTTTGACATTCATTTGATTCAATAAGCTTTGTTTAAATGTGTTTGACTTTCATTTTGATTCAAATGGATTTGTTCGAATGTTTTTTACTTTCGTTTGATTCAGTTAGCTTAGTAGAATGCATTTGACTTTTATTTGATTCAAATAGCTTTGTTTGAATGTGTTTGACTTTCATTTGATTTAATTAGGTTTTTTTAGATGTTTTTTTACTTTCATTTGATTCAATTAGCTTTGTTGAATGCATTTGACTTTCAATTGATTCAAAATGCTCTATTTGAATGTGTTTGACTTACATTTGATCCAATTAGCATTGTTACAATGTTTTGACTTTCATTTGATTCAATTAGCTTTGTAGATTGCATTTGACAGTCATTTGATTCAAAAAGCTCTTTTTGAATGTGTTTGACTTTCATTTGATTCAATTAGGTCTGTTTGAATGTGTTTGACTATCATTTTGATTCAATTAGGTTTGTTTAAATGTGTTTGACTTTCATTTGATTCAATTGGCTTTGTTGGAATGTTTTTTGACTTTCATTTGATTCAATTAGCTTTGTAGAATGCATTTGACTTTCATTTGATACAAATAGTTTAGTTTGAATGTGTTTTGACTTTCAATGGATTCATTTGGCTTTGTTCGAATGTTTTTTACTTTCATTCGATTCAATAAGCTTTGTAGAATGCATTTGACTTTCATTAGATTCCAATAGCTTTGTTTGAATGTGTTTGACTTTCATTTGATTTAATTAGGTTTTTTGAATGTTTTTGACTTTCATTTGATTCATTTAGTTTTGTTTGAATGTGTTTGACATTCATTTGATTTAATTAGCTTTGTAGATTGCATTTGACCTTCATTTGATTCAAAAAGATCTTTTTGAATGTGTTAGACTTTCATTTGATTCAATTAGCTCTGTTTAAATGTGTTTGAATTTCATTTGATTCAATTAGACTTGTTTGAATGTGTTTGACTTTCATTTGATTCAATTGGCTTTGTTGGAATGTTTTTGACTTTCATTTGATTCAATTAGCTTTGTAGAATGCATTTGACTTTCATTTGATTCAAATAGTTTAGGTTGAATGTGTTTGACTTTCATTTGATTCATTTGGCTTTGTTCGAATGTTTTTTTACTTTCATTTGATTTCAATAAGCTTTGTAGAATGCATTTGACTTTCATTAGATTCCAATAGCTTTGTTTGAATGTGTTTGACTTTCATTTGATTTAATTAGGTTTTTTTTAGATGTTTTTGACTTTCATTTGATTCAAATAGTTTAGTTTGAATGCGTATGACTTTCATTGGATTCATTTGGCTTTGTTCGAATGTTTTTTACTTTCATTCGATTCAATAAGCTTTGTAGAATGCATTTGACTTTCATTAGATTCCAATAGCTTTGTTTGAATGTGTTTGACATTCATTTGATTTAGTTAGGTTTTTTAGATGTTTTTGACTTTCATTTGATTCATTTAGTTTTGTTTGAATGTGTTTGACTTTCATTTGATTTAATTAGCTTTGTAGATTGCATTTGACCTTCATTTGATTCAAAAAGATCTTTTTGAATGTGTTAGACATTCATTTGATTCAATTAGCTCTGTTTGAATGTGTTTGAATTTCATTTGATTCAATTAGACTTGTTTGAATGTGTTTTTACTTTCATTTGATTCAATTAGCTTTGTTTGGATGTGTTTGACTTTAATTTGATTCAATTAGCTTTATAGAATGCATTTGACTTTCACTTGATTCAAATAGTTTTGTTTGAATGTGTTTGACCTTCTTTTATTGATTTAATTTGAATTTTGTAGATGTTTTTTACTTTCATTTGAGTCAATTAGATTTGTAGAATGCATTTGACTTTCATTTTATTCAAATAGCTTTGTCTGAATGTGTTTGACTTTCATTTGATTTAATTAGATTTTTTTAGATGTTTTTGACTTTCGTTTGATTCAATTAGCTTTGTTGAATGCATTTGACTTTCATTTGATTCAAAAAGCTCTGTTTGAATGGGTTTGACTTACATTTGATTTAATTAGCTTTGTTTGAATGTGTTTGACTTTCATTCGATTCAATTAGCTTTCTTAAATGCATTTGACCTTCATTTGATTCAAAAAGCTCTATTTGAATTCGTTTGACTTTCATTTGATTCAATTGGCTTTGTTCGAATGTTTTCGACTTTCATTTGACTCAATTAGCTTTGATGAATGCATTTGACTTTCATTTGATACAAAAAGTTCTGCTTGAATGTATTTGACTCACATTTGATCCAATTAGCTTTATTTCAATGTGGTTGACTTACATTTGATTCAATTAGGCTTTGTTTGAATGTGTTCGACTTTCATTTGATTCAATTAGCTTTCTTATATGCATTTGACCTTCATCTGATTCAAAAAGCTCTTTTTGAATGTGTTTGACTTTCATTTTATTCTATTAGGTCTGTTTGAATGTGTTTGACTTTCATTTGATTCAATTAGGTTTGTTTAAATGTGTTTGACTTTCATTTGATTCAATTGGCTTTGTTGGAATGTTTTTTTACTTTTCATTTGATTCAATTAGATTTGTAGAATACATTTGACTTTCATTTGATTTAAATAGCTTTGTCTGAATGTGTTTGACTTTCATTTGATTTAATTAGAGTTTTTTAGATGTTTTTGGCGTTCATTTGATTCAATGAGCTTTGTAGAATGCATTTGACTTCATTTGATTCAAATAGCTTTGTTTGAATGTGTTTGACTTTCCTTTGATTTAATTAGATTTTTTTAGATGTTTTTGACTTTCGTTTGATTCAATTAGCTTTGTTGAATGCATTTGACTTTCATTTGATTCAAAAAAGCTCTGTTTGAATGTGTTTGACTTACATTTGATTTAATTAGCTTTGTTTGAATGTGTTTGACTTTTATTTGATTCAATTAGCTTTCTTAAATGCATTTGACCTTCATTTGATTCAAAAAGCTCTATTTGAATTTGTTTGACTTTCATTTTGATTCAATTGGCTTTGTTCGAATGTTTTCGACTTTCATTTGATTCAATTAGCTTTGATGAATGCATTTGACTTTCATATGATACAAAAAGCCCCTGTTTGAATGTGTTTGACTCACATTTGATCCAATTAGCTTTGTTTCAATGTGTGTGACTTACATTTGATTCAATTAGCTTTGTTTTGAATGTGTTTGACTTTCATTTGATTCAAGTAGCTTTCTTAAATGCATTTGACCTTAATGTGATTCAAAAAGCTCTTTTTGAATGTGTTTGACTTTCATTGTATTCAATTAGCACTGTTTGAATGTGTTTGACTTTCATTTGATTCAGATAGGTTTGTTAGAATGTGTTTGACTTTCATTTGATTCAATTGGCTTTATTAAAATGTTTTTTACATTCATTTGATTCAATTAGATTTGTAGAATGCATTTGACTTTCATTTGATTCAAATAGCTTTGTCTGAATGTGTTTGACTTTCATTTGATTTAATTAGCTTTGTTTGAATGTGTTTTACTTCCATTGGATTCAATTAGCTTTATAGAATGCATTTGACTTTCATTTGATTTAAATAGCTCTGTTTGAATGTGTTGGACTTTCATTTTGATTTAATTAGGTTTTTTTAGATGTTTTTTGACTTTCGTTTGATTCAATTAGCTTTGTTGAATGCATTTGACTTTCATTTGATTCAAAAAGCTCTGTTTTGAATGTGTTTGACTTTTATTTGATTCAATTAGCTTTTGTCTGAATGTGTTTGACTTTCATTTGATTTAATTAGCTTTGTTTGAATGTGTTTTACTTCCATTTGATTCAATTAGCTTTGTAGAATGCATTTGACTTTCATTTGATTTAAATAGCTTTGTTTGAATGTGTTTGACTTTCATTTGATTTAATTAGGTTTTTTTAGATGTTTTTTACTTTCATTTGATTCAAAAAGCTCTGTTTGAATGTGTTTTGACCCACATTTGATCCAATTAGCTTTGTTTCAATGTGTTTGACTTACATTTGATTCAATTAGCTTTGTTTGAATGTGTTTGACTTTCATTTGATTCAATTAGCTTTCTTAAATGCATTTAACCTTCATCTGATTCAAAAAGCTCTTTTTAAATGTGTTTGACTTTCATTTTATTCAATTAGGTCTGTTTGAATGTGTTTGACTTTCATTTGATTCAATTAGGTTTGTTTAAATGTGTTTGACTTTCATTTGATTCAATTGGCTTTGTTGGAATGTTTTTTTTTTTTTCGTTTGATTCAGTTAGCTTGTAGAATGCATTTGACTTTTATTTGATTCAAATAGCTTTGTTTGAATGTGTTTGACTTTCATTTGATTTAATTAGGTTTTTTAGATGTTTTTTACTTTCATTTGATTCAATAGCTTTGTTGAATGCATTTGACTTTCAATTGATTCAAAATGCTCTTTGAATGTGTTTGACTTACATTTGAATTGAATGTTTTGACTTTCATTTGATTCAATTAATTGCATTTGACAGTCATTTGATTCAAAAAGCTCTTTTTGAATGTGTTTGACTTTCATTTGATTCAATTAGGTCTGTTTGAATGTGTTTGACTTTCATTTGATTCAATTAGGTTGTTTAAATGTTTGACTTTTTGATTCAATTGGCTTTGTTTGAATGTTTTTGACTTTCATTTGATTCAATTAGCTTTGTAGAATGCATTTGACTTTCATTTGATTCAAATAGTTTTTGAATGTTTGACTTTCAATGGATTCATTTGCTTTGTTCGAATTTTTTACTTTCATTGATTCAATAAGCTTTGTAGAATGCATTTGACTTTCATTGATTCCAATAGCTTTGTTTGAATGTGTTTGACTTTCATTTGATTTAATTAGGTTTTTTGAATGTTTGACTTCATTTGATTCAATTTAGTTTGTTTGAATGTGTTTGACATTCATTTGATTTAATTAGCTTTGTAGATTGCATTTGACCTTCATTTGATTCAAAAAGATCTTTTTGAATGTGTTGACTTTCATTTGATTCAATTAGCTCTGTTTAAATGTGTTTGAATTTCATTTGATTCAATTAGACTTGTTTGAATGTGTTTGACTTTCATTTGATTCAATTGGCTTTGTTGGAATGTTTTTGACTTTCATTTGATTCAATTAGCTTTGTAGAATGCATTTGACTTTCATTTGATTCAAATAGTTTAGGTTGAATGTGTTTGACTTTCATTTGATTCATTTGGCTTTGTTCGAATGTTTTTTACTTTCATTTGATTCAATAAGCTTTGTAGAATGCATTTGACTTTCATTAGATTCCAATAGCTTTGTTTGAATGTGTTTGACTTTCATTTGATTTAATTAGGTTTTTTTAGATGTTTTTGACTTTCATTTGATCATTAGTTTTTTTGAATGTGTTTGACTTTCATTTGATTCAATTAGCTCTGTTTGAATTTGAATTTCATTTGATTCAATTAGACTTGTTTGAATGTGTTTTACTTTCATTTGATTCAATTAGCTTTGTTTGGATGTGTTGACTTTAATTTGATTCAATTAACTTTGTAGAATGCATTTAACTTTCACTTGATTCAAATAGTTTTGTTTGAATGTGTTTGACCTTTTATTGTTTAATTTGATTTTCTAGATTTTTTTTACTTTCATTTGAGTCAATTAGATTTGTAGAATGCATTTGACTTTTTGATTCAATTTGTCTGAATGTGTTTGACTTTCTTTGATTTAATTAGATTTTTTTAGATGTTTTTGACTTTCGTTTGATTCAATTAGCTTTGTTGAATGCATTTGACTTTCATTTGATTCAAAAAGCTCTTTTGAATGTGTTTGACTTACATTTGATTTAATTAGCTTTGTTTGAATGTGTTTGACTTTTATTTGATTCAATTAGCTTTCTTAAATGCATTTGACCTTCATTTGATTCAAAAGCTCTATTTGAATTTGTTTGACTTTCATTTGATTCAATTGGCTTTGTTCGAATGTTTTCGACTTTCATTTGATTCAATTAGCTTTGATGAATGCATTTGACTTTCATTGATACAAAACTGTTTGAATGTGTTTGACTCACATTTGATCCAATTAGCTTTGTTTCAATGTGTTTGACTTACATTTGATTCAATTAGCTTTGTTTGAATGTGTTTGACTTTCATTTGATTCAAGTAGCTTTCTTAAATGCATTTGACCTTAATGTGATTCAAAAAGCTCTTTTGAATGTGTTTGACTTTCATTTTATTCAATTAGCACTGTTTGAATGTGTTTGACTTTCATTTGATTCAAATAGGTTTGTTAGAATGTGTTTGACTTTCATTTGATTCAATTTGGCTTTATTAAATGTTTTTACTTTCATTTGATTCAATTAGATTTGTAGAATGCATTTGACTTTCATTTGATTCAAATAGCTTTGTTGAATGTGTTTGACTTTCATTTGATTTAATTAGCTTTGTTTGAATGTGTTTTACTTCATTGATTCAATTCTTTAAGAATGCATTTGACTTTCATTTGATTTAAATAGCTTGTTTGAATGTGTTGACTTTCATTTGATTTAATTAGGTTTTTTTAGATGTTTTTGACTTTCGTTTGATTCAATTAGCTTTGTTGAATGCATTTGACTTTCATTTGATTCAAAAAGCTCTGTTTGAATGTTTGACTTTTATTTGATTCAATTAGCTTTGTTGAATTGTTTGACTTTCATTTGATTTAATTAGCTTTGTTTGAATGTGTTTACTTTCATTTGATTCAATTAGCTTTGTAGAATGCATTTGACTTTCATTTGATTTAAATAGCTTTGTTTGAATGTGTTTGACTTTCATTTGATTTAATTAGGTTTTTTAGATGTTTTTACTTTCATTTGATTCAAAAAGCTCTGTTTGAATGTTTTGCATTTGATCCAATTAGCTTTGTTTCAATGTGTTTGACTTACATTTGATTCAATTAGCTTTGTTTGAATGTGTTTGACTTTCATTTGATTCAATTAGCTTTCTTTGCATTTAACCTTCATCTGATTCAAAAAGCTCTTTTTAAATGTGTTTGACTTTCATTTTATTCAATTAGGTCTGTTTGAATGTGTTTGACTTTCATTTGATTCAATTAGGTTTGTTTAAATGTGTTTGACTTTCATTTGATTCAATTGGCTTTGTTGGAATGTTTTTTACTTTCATTTGATTCAATTAGATTTGTAGAATACATTTGACTTTCATTTGATTTAAATAGCTTTGTCTGAATGTGTTTGACTTTCATTTGATTTAATTAGATTTTTTTAGATGTTTTTGACGTTCATTGATTCAGCTTTGTAGAATGCATTTGACTTTTTTTGATTCAAATATCTTTGTTTGAATGTGTTTGACTTTCATTTGATTCAATTAGGTTTTTTAGATGTTTTGACTTTCATTTGATTCAATTAGCTTTGTTGAATGCATTTGACTTTCATTTGATTTAAATGGATTTGTTCGAATGTTTTTTACTTTCGTTTGATTCAGTTAGCTTTGTAGAATGCATTTGACTGTTATTTGATTCAAATAGCTTTGTTTGAATGTGTTTGACTTTCATTTGATTTAATTAGGTTTTTTTAGATGTTTTTTACTTTCATTTGATTCAATTAGCATTGTTGAATGCATTTGACTTTCAATTGATTCAAAATGCTCTGTTTGAATGTGTTTGACTTACATTTGATCCAATTAGCATTTTACAATGTGTTTGACTTTCATTTGATTCAATTAGCTTTGTAGATTGCATTTGAAAGTCATTTGATTCAAAAAGCTCTTTTTGAATGTGTTTGACTTTCATTTGATTAATTAGGTCTGTTTGAATGTGTTTGAATATCATTTGATTCAATTAGGTTGTTTTAAATGTGTTTGACTTTCATTTGATTCAATTGGCTTTGTTGGAATGTTTTTGACTTTCATTTGATTCAATTAGCTTTGTAGAATGCATTTGACTTTCATTTGATACAAATAGTTTAGTTTGAATGTGTTTAACTTTCATTGGATTCATTGGCTTTGTTAGAATGTTTTTTACATTCATTTGATTCAATAAGCTTTGTAGAATGCATTTGACTTTCATTAGATTCCAATAGCTTTGTTTGAATGTGTTTGTTTCATTTGATTCAATTAGGTCTGTTTGAATGTGGTTGACTTTCATTTTATTCAATTAGGTTTGTTTGAATGTGTTTGACTTTCATTTCATTCAATTGGCTTTGTTTGAATGTTTTTGACTTTCATTTGATTCAATTAGCTTTGTAGAATGCATTTGACTTTCATTTGATACAAATAGTTTAGTTTGAATGTGTTTGACTTTCATTGGATTCATTTGGCTTTGTTCGAATGTTTTTTACTTTCATTCGATTCAATAAGCTTTGTAGAATGCATTTGACTTTCATTAGATTCCAATAGCTTTGTTTGAATGTGTTTGACTTTCATTTGATTTAATTAGGTTTTTTAAAGTTTTTGACTTTCATTTGATTCAATTCGCTTTGTTGAATGCATTTGACTTTCAATTGATTCAAAATGCTCTGTTTGAATGTGTTTGACTTACATTTGATCCAATTAGCATTGTTACAATGTGTTTGACTTTCATTTGATTCAATTAGCTTTGTAGATTGCATTTGACAGTCATTTGATTCAAAAAGCTCTTTTTGAATGTGTTAGACTTTCATTTGATTCAATTAGGTCTGTTTGAATGTGTTTGACAATCATTTGATTCAATTAGGTTTGTTAAATGTTTTGACTTTCATTTGATTCAATTGCTTTGTTGGAATGTTTTTACTTTCATTTGATTCAATTAGCTTTGTAGAATGCATTTGACTTTCATTTGATTCAAATGGTTCAGTTTGAATGTGTTTGACTTTTATTGGATTCATTTGGCTTTGTTCGAATGTTTTTTACTTTCATTTGATTCAATAAGCTTTTGTAGAATGCATTTGACTTTCATTAGATTCCAATAGCTTTGTTTGAATGTGTTTGACTTTCATTTGATTCAATTAGGTCTTTTGAATGTGTTTGACTTTCATTTGATTCAATTAGGTTTGTTTGAATGTGTTTGACTTTCATTTGATTCAATTGCTTTGTTGGAATGTTTTTTACTTTCATTTGATTCAATTAGCTTTGTAGAATGCATTTGACTTTCATTTGATTCAAATAGTTTAGTGTGAATGCGTGACTTTCATTGGATTCATTTGGCTTTGTTCGAATGTTTTTTACTTTCATTCGATTCAATAAGCTTTGTAGACTGCATTTGACTTTCATTAGATTCCAATAGCTTTGTTTGAATGTGTTTGACTTTCATTTGATTTAATTTGGTTTTTTGAATGTTTTTGACTTTCATTTGATTCATTTAGTTTTGTTTGAATGTGTTTGACATTCATTTGATTTAATTAGCTTTGTAGATTGCATTTGACCTTCATTTGATTCAAAAAGATCTTTTTGAATGTGTTTAGACTTTCATTTGATTCAATTAGCTCTGTTTAAATGTGTTTGAATTTCATTTGATTCAATTAGACTTGTTTGAATGTGTTTTACTTTCATTTGATTCAATTAGCTTTGTTTGGATGTGTTTGACTTTAATTTGATTCAATTAGCTTTATAGAATGCATTTGACTTTCACTTGATTCAAATAGTTTTGTTTGAATGTGTTTGACCTTTTATTGATTTAATTTGAATATTTTAGATTTTTTACTTTCATTTGAGTCAATTAGATTTGTAGAATGCATTTAACTTTAATTTGATTCAAATAGCTTTGTCTTAATGTGTTTGACTTTCATTTGATTTAATTAGATTTTTTTAGATGTTTTTGACTTTCGTTTGATTCAATTAGCTTTTGTGAATGCATTTGACTTTCATTTGATTCAAAAAGCTCTGTTTGAATGTGTTTGACTTACATTTGATTCAATTAGCTTTGTTTGAATGTGTTTGACTTTCATTTGATTCAATTAGCTTTCTTAAATGCATTTGACCTTCATTTGATTCAAAAAGCTCTGTTTGAATTTGTTTGACTTTCATTTGATTCAATTGGCTTTGTTCGAATGTTTTCGACTTTCATTTGACTCAATTAGCTTTGATGAATGTATTTGACTTTCATTTGATACAAAAAGCTCTGTTTGAATGTGTTTGACTCACATTTGATCCAATTAGCTTTGTTTCAATGTGTTTGACTTACATTTGATTCAATTAGCTTTGTTTGAATGTGTTTGATTTCATTTGATTCAATTAGCTTTCTTAAATGCATTTGACCTTCATCTGATTCAAAAAGCTCTTTTTGAATGTGTTTGACTTTCAATTTATTCAATTAGGTTTGTTTGATGTGTGTTAGACTTTCATTTGATTCAATTAGGTTTGTTTAAATGTGTTTGATCAATTGGCTTTGTTGGAATGTTTTTTACTTTCATTTGATTCAATTAGATTTGTAGAATACATTTGACTTTCATTTGATTTAAATAGCTTTGTCTGAATGTGTTTGACTTTCATTTGATTTAATTAGATTTTTTTTAGATGTTTTTGACGTTCATTTGATTCAATGAGCTTTGTAGAATGCATTTGACTTTCATTTGATTCAAATAGCTTTGTTTGAATGTGTTTGACTTTCATTTGATTTAATTATGTTTTTTTAGATGTTTTTGACTTTCGTTTGATTCAATTTTTTGACTTTCATTTTGATTCAAAAAGCTCTGTTTGAATGTGTTTGACTTACATTTGATTCAATTAGCTTTGTTTGGATGTGTTTGACTTTCGTTTGATTCAATTAGGTTTGTTTGAATGTTTTTGACTTTCGTTTGATTCAATTAGCTTTGTTGAATGCATTTGACTTTAATTTGATTCAAAAAGCTCTGTTTGAATGTGTTTGACTTACAATTGATCTAATCAGCTTTGTTTGAATGTGTTTGACATTCATTTGATTCAATTAGCTTTGTTTGAATGTGTTTGACTTTCATTTGATTCAAATGGATTTGTTCGAATGTTTTTTACTTTCGTTTGATTCAGTTAGCTTTGTAGAATGCATTTGACTTTTATATGATTCAAATAGCTTTGTTTGAATGTGTTTGACTTTTATTTGATTTAATTAGGTTTGTTTAGATGTTTTTTACTTTCATTTGATTCAATTAGCATTGTTGAATGCATTTGACTTTCAATTGATTCAAAATGCTCTGTTTGAATGTGTTTGACTTACATTTGATCCAATTAGCATTGTTACAATGTGTTTGACTTTCATTTGATTCAATTAGCTTTGTAGATTGCATTTGACAGTCATTTGATTCAAAAAGCTTTTTTTGAATGTGTTTGACTTTCATTTGATTCAATTAGGTCTGTTTGAATGTGTTTGACTATCATTTGATTCAATTAGG
>NW_018743263.1:0-46871 GCF_001683475.1 Chenopodium quinoa | reverse complement strand
ACTTTCATTTGATTCAATTAGGTTAGTTTGAATGTGTTTGACTTTCATTTGAGTTAATTAGCTTTGTAGAATGCATTTGACTTTCATTTGATTCAAATAGCTTTTGTTTGAATGTGTTTGACTTTCATTTGATTTAATTAGATTTTTTGGGATGTTTTTGAATTTCATTTCATTCAATTAGCTTTGTTGTATGCATTTGGCTTTCATGTGATTCAAATAACTATGTTTGAATGCGTTTGACTTACGTTCGATTCAATTAGCTTTGTTTGAATGAGTTTGACTTTTATTTGATTCAATTAGCTTTGTAGAATGCATTTGATCTTCATTTGATTCAAAAAGCTATTTTTGAATGTGTTTGACTTTCATTTGATTTAATTACCTTTGTTGAATGCATTTGGCTTTCATTTGATTCCAAAAACTATGTTTGAATGTGTTTGACTTACGTTTGATTCAATTAGCTTTGTTTGAATGTGTTTGACTTTCATTTGATTTAGATAGCTTTGAAGAATGCATTTGACTTTCATTTGATTCAAATAGCTTTTGTTTGAATGTGTTTGACTTTTATTTGATTTAATTAGTTTTTTTAGAAGTTTTTGAATTTCATTTGATTGAATTAGCTTTGTTGTATGCATTTGGCCTTTATTTGATTCAAAAAACTATATTTGAATGTGTTTGACTTACGTTCGATTCAATTAGCTTTGTTTGAATATGTTTGACTTTCATTTGATTCAATTAGCTTTGTAGAATGCATTTGACCTTCATTTGATTCAAAAAGCTCTTTTTGAATGTGTTTGACTTTCTTTTGATTCAATTAGCTCTGTTTGATTGAGTTTGACTTTCGTTTGATTCAATTAGGTTTGTTTGTATGTGTTTGACTTTCATTTGATTCTAATAGTTTTGTTTGAATGTGTTTGACTTTTATTTGATTTAATTAGATTTTTTAGATGTTTTTGACTTTCATTTTATTCAATTAGCTTTGTTGATTGCATTTGACTTTCTTTTGATTCAAAAAGCTTTGTTTGAATGTTTTTTGACTTTCATTTGATTCAATTAGCTTTATCGAATGCTTTTGACCCTCATTTGATTCAAATAGCTTTTGTTTGAATGTGTTCGACTTTCATTTGATTTAATTAGATTTTTTTAGATGTTTTTGAATTTCATTTGATTCAATTAGCTTTTTTGTATGCATTTGGCTTTCATTTGATTCAAAAAACTATATTTGAATGTGTTTGACTTATGTTCGATTCAATTAGCTTTGTTTGAATGTGTTTGACTTTTATTTGATTCAATTAGCTTTGTAGAATGAATTTAACCTTCATTTGATTTAAAAAGCTCTTTTTGAATGTGTTTGACTTTCATTTGATTCAATTAGCTCTGTTTGATTGAGTTTGACTTTCGTTTGATTCAATTAGGTTTGTTTGTATGTGTTTGACTTTCATTTGATTCTAATAGTTTTGTTTGAATGTGTTTGACTTTTATTTGATTTAATTAGATTATTTTAGATGTTTTTGACTTTCATTTTATTCAATTAGCTTTGTTGAATGCATTTGACTTTCTTTTGATTCAAAAAGCTTTGTTTGAATGTGTTTGACTTTCATTTGATTCAATTAGCTTTGTTTGAATGTGTTTGACTTTTATTTTTTTCAATTAGCTTTGTGAAATGCATTTGACTTTCATTTGATTCAAATAGTTTTGTTTGAATGTGTTTGAATTTAATTGATTAAATTAGCTTTTTAGAATGCATTTGACCTTCATATGATTCAAAAAGCTCTTTTTGAATATGTTTGAATTTCATTTGATTCAATTAGCTCTGTTGAATTTGTTTGACTTTCATTTGATTCAATTAGGTTAGTTTGAATGTGTTTGACTTTCATTTGAGTTAATTAGCTTTGTAGAACGCATTTGACTTTCATTTGATTCAAATAGCTTTTGTTTGAATGTGTTTGACTTTCATTTGATTTAATTAGATTTTTTGGGATGTTTTTGAATTTCATTTGATTCAATTAGCTTTGTTGTATGCATTTGGCTTTCATGTGATTCAAATAACTATGTTTGAATGCGTTTGACTTACGTTCGATTCAATTAGCTTTGTTTGAATGAGTTTGACTTTCATTTGATTCAATTAGCTTTGTAGAATGCATTTGATCTTCATTTGATTCAAAAAGCTCTTTTTGAATGTGTTTGACTTTCATTTGATTCAATTACCTTTGTTGAATGCATTTGGCTTTCATTTGATTCCAGAAACTATGTTTGAATGTGTTTGACTTACGTTTGATTCAATTAACTTTGTTTGAATGTGTTTGACTTTCATTTGATTTAGATAGCTTTGAAGAATGCATTCGACTTTAATTTGATTCAATTAGGTTAGTTTGAATGTGTTTGACTTTCATTTGATTTAATTAGCTTTATCGAATGATTTTGACTTTCATTTGATTCAAATAGCTTTTGTTTGAATGTATTGACTTTCATTGATTCAATTAGCTTTGTTATATGCATTTGGCTTTCATTTGATTCAAAAAACTATATTTGAATGTGTTTGACTTACGTTCGATTCAATTAGCTTTGTTTGAATGTGTTTGACTTTCATTTGATTCAATTAGCTTTGTAGAATGCATTTGACCATCATTTGATTCAAAAAGCTCTTTTTGAATTTGTTTGACTTTCATTTGATTCAATTAGCTCTGTTTGATTGAGTTTGACTTTCGTTTGATTCAATCAGGTTTGTTTGTATGTGTTTGACTTTCATTTGATTCTAATAGTTTTGTTTGAATGAGTTTCACTTTTATTTGATTTAATTAGATTTTTTTAGATGTTTTTGACTTTCATTTTATTCAATTAGCTTTGTTGAATGCATTTGACTTACTTTTGATTCAAAAAGCTTTGTTAGAATGTGTTTGACTTTCACTTGATTCAATTAGCTTTGTTTGAATGTGTTTGACTTTCATTTGATTCAATTAGCTTTGTGGAATACATTTGACTTTCATTTGATTCAAATGTTTTTGTTTGAATGTGTTTGACTTTCATTCGATTTAATTTGATTTATTTAGATGTTTTTGAATTTCATTCGATTCAATTATCTTTGTTGAATGCTTTTGGCTTTCATTTGGTTCAAAAAACTATGTTTGAATGTGTTTGACTTACGTTTGATTCAATTAGCTTTGTTTCAATGTGTTTGACTTTCATTTGATTCGATTAGCTTTGTAGAATGCATTTGACTTTCATTTGATTCAAGTAGTTTTTTATGAATGTGTTTGATTTTCATTTGATCTAATTAGATTTTTTTAGATGTTTTTGAATTTCATTTGATTCAATTAGCTTTGTTGAATGCATTTGACTTTCATTTCATTGAAAAAGCTATGTTTGAATGTGTTTGACTTACGTTGGATTCAATTAGCTTTGTTTGTAGAATGCATTTGACTTTCATTTGATTCAAAAAGCTTTGTTTGAATGTGTTTGACTTTCATTTGATTCAATTATCTTTGTTTGAATGTGTTTGACTTTCATTTGATATAATTAGCTTTGTAGAATGCATTTGAATTTCATTTGATTCAAATAGTTTTGTTTGAATGTGATTGACTTTCATTCGATTTAATAAGATTTTTTTAGATATTTTTGAATTTCATTTGATTCAATTAGCTTTGTTGAATGTATTTGACTTTCATTTGATTCAAAAAGCTATGTTTGAATGTGTTTGACTTACGTAGGATTCAATTAGCTTTGTTTGAATGTGTTTGACTTTCATTTGATTTAATTAGCTTTGTAGAATGCATTTCACCTTCATATGATTTAAAAAAACTGTTTTTGAATGTGTTTAACTTTCATTTGATTCAATTAGCTCTGTTTGAATGTGTTTGACTTTCATTTGATTTAATTAGCTTTGTTTGTATGTGTTTGACTTTCATTTGATTCAATTACCTTTGTAGAATGCATTTGACTTTCATTAGATTCAAATAGTTTTGTTTGAATGTGTTTGACTTTCATTTGATCTAATTAGATTTTTTTAGATGTTTTTGAATTTCATTTGATTCAATTAGCTTTGTTGAATGCATTTGACTTTCATTTGATTCAAAAAGCTATGTTTGAATGTGTTTGACTTACGTTGGATTCAATTAGCTTTGTTTGAATGTCTTTGACTTTCATTTAATTCAATTAGCTTTGCAGGATGCATTTGACTTTCATTTGATTCAAAAAGCTCTTTTTGAATGTGTTTGACTTTCATTTGATTCAATTAGGAGTTTGAATGTGTTTGACTTTCATTTGATTCTAATAGTTTTGTTTGAATGTGTTTGACTTTCATTTGATTTAATTAGATTTTTTTAGATGTTTTTGAATTTCATTTGATTCAATTAGCTTTGTTGTATGCATTTGGCTTTCATTTGATTAAAAAAACTATGTTTGAAAGTGTTTTGACTTACTTTTGATTCAATTAGCTTTGTTTCAATGTGTTTGATTTTCATTTGATTCAATTAGCTTTGTAGAATGCATTTGACCTTCATTTGATTCAAAAAGCTCTTTTTGAATGTGTTTGACTTTCATTTGATTCAATTAGCTCTGTTTGAATGAGTTTGACTTTCATTTGATTCAATTAGGTTTGTTTTGAATGTGTCTGACTTTCATTTGATTCTAATAGTTTTATTTTGTTTGAATGTGTCTGACTTTCATTTGATTCTAATAGTTTTATTTGAGTTTTGGCTTTCATTTTATTGATGCAAATCATGAAGAGTCCATTAGTCCAATCAAGCATGATCATCCTACAAGTCCAATTCACAAAGAAATCATTCTTGCTAAGTCATTTGAAGATCAAGTGTTAGATACTTTTTGTGCGCATGGACCATTTCTTGCTAACCAAGGGTTTACTTGTTTACATTCTGGTTATGAATGTTAATGGGCATCCTAGGCACGTTTTGAACAGCCTTAGGCATAGGAAAAGGCGTCCTTGAAGCAAGGAGAAACTTCATTGCAAGTCATAAACATTTAGCATGAAGAAAGGCATGAATCAAGGGGAGGTTACTCCACGTTTTTTGCTAGTTCTTTATGGCTGTTTTTAAGCTTTTTTCAGCAGTTTTTAAGAGGTTAATTAAGGGTGATTAAAGCCTAAAATCAGTTAAGAAAATCTTCTTAGCATAGGCGTGATTCTAGGCTAGGTTTTAGCTTTCATGTTTAGTTACAATAAACACCTACACCATTACTCACCAAGGCAGCAAGAAAGTGTTGCACCCCTTACCACCACAAAAAAGCCTTTCCCAAACACAATCCCACCACCACAAAAAGAGCCCAAAAGAAAGGACATTTTGTTGCTTTCCTTAAAGGAATTCGAAAACTCTTTGGAGAAGGAAGATGAAGTGTTCTTATTGTTTTCTAAAGAGGAACACGAAGGTTTTGTCCAACAAAACCCTAGGCTAGCCGCATTGATCAAGGAGTATGAAGATGTTTTTTCTAATGAATTACCACAAGGGGTGCCTCCTATTCGTGGTATAGAACATCAAATAGATTTGATTCCGGAGCCCCCCTTCCGAATAAACCCCCTTATAGATGCAATCCCATGGAAACTAAGGAATTACAAAGACAAATTGAGGAGTTGATGCAAATGGGTTACGTGAGAGAATCCATGAGTCCTTGTGCCGTTCCAGCTTTGTTAGTGCCAAAAAAGGATGGAACATGGAGGATGTGTATTGATAGTAGGGCGGTGAATAACATAACCATTAAGTATAGGTTTCCTATTCCTAGACTTGATGATATGTTAGATGAGTTGAGTGGAGCTCAAGTGTTTTCCAAGATAGATTTGAGGAGTGGATATCACCAAATTAGAATGAGGGAAGGTGATGAATGGAAAACAGCCTTTAAAACTAAGCATGGTTTGTATGAGTGGCTTATTATGCCATTTGGATTAACAAATGCTCCAAGCACCTTTATGAGACTTATGAATGAAATGTTGAGGCCATTTTTGGGGAAGTTTGTAGTTGTTTACTTAGATGACATTCTCATCTATAGTAAAAATGAGGAGGAGCACTTGAAACGCTGGGAAGAGATTTTCAAAACCTTGAGAGAGCAACAATTGTATGGGAAGTTGGAGAAGTGCCATTTTTTGCTAACGGATACTGTTTTCCTTGGTTATATTGTTTCAGGTGAAGGAATTAAAGTTGATCCAAGCAAAGTGGAAGTCATTTCTTCATGGCCAATTCCAAAAACAGTCACGGAGGTTCGTTCATTTCATGGACTTACTTCGTTCTATAGGAGGTTTATTGAACATTTTAGCACCCTTATGGCTCCCATCACCGAATGTACAAAGAAGGGAAGCTTTCAAATGGACTCCACAGGCTCAAAAGCGGTTTAAGTTGGTGAAAAAGAAGATGTGTGAAGCGCCGGGTTCTAGCCCTTCCAGATTTCATGAAAACCATTTGAAGTTGAGTGTGATGCAAGTGGAAAAGGAATAGGGGCTGTCCTAATCCAAGAGAAGAAGCCAATTGCGTATTTTAGTGAGAAATTGAGCCAAGGCAAATTGAATTACTCCACTTATGACAAAGAATTATATGCCATGGTTCGAGCTTTGGATCATTGGTCACATTATTTGAGGCCACGGCCTTTCATCTTACATTCGGATCATGAATCATTAAGGTTCATTCATGGACAAAAGAAGTTGAATGCAAGGCATGCTAAGTGGGTGGAATTCCTACAATCTTTCAACTTTGCAACCAAGTACAAGAAAGGCAAAACCAATATTGTGGCGGATGCATTATCAAGAAGGCATAATCTTCTTGGAATCATGGAAACTAAAATTCTTGGTTTCGAGGTCATGAAGGAATCATACAAAAGATGATCTTGAACTCAAGGAAATCATGGAGTCTTGCAAGAATGGAGTCCACGGTTCATTTGTCATAATAGATGGTTTCCTTTTCAAAGGGGAACAAACTTTGTGTTCCTAAAGGTGCAATTCGAGAGTTGTTGATCAAGGAAGCTCATGGAGGAGGACTTGCTGGTCATATGGGTATACAAAAGACCCTAGAAATCTTACAAAGTCATTTTTATTGGCCAAAAATGTTAGCTAATGTGCACCAAGTTTTGGCTAGGTGTTCTATTTGTCAAAGAGCCAAAATGACGTTTCATAAGGGAGAGTATAAGCCTTTGCCCATTCCCGAAAGACCTTGGGAAGATTTGAGTATGGATTTCATAATGGCCTTGCCTAGAACAGCTCGTGGAAAAGATTCTATCATGGTGGTCGTTGATCGGTTTTCAAAGATGGCTCATTTCATAGCTTGGTAAGAAGGTGGATGATGCGTTCAATGTGGCGCAAATTTTTTTTAAAGAAGTGGCTAGATTACATGGTTTGCCTAGAACCATAGTTTCGATCGTGACACTAAGTTTGTGAGTCATTTTTGGAAGTCCTTGTGGAGGCTCGTGGGTACTAAGCTACTTTTCTCAACAAGCCATCATCCACAAACGGATGGTCAAACCGAAGTGGTGAACCGAATTCTTGGTTCTTTGCTTCGTGCCTTAGTGAATAAGGGAGGTAAAGATTGGGACTTGAAGTTAGCTCATGCAGAGTTTGCCTACAATAGAACTCCAAGCAAAAATATAAATTATTCACCTTTTGAAGTTGTGTATGGTGTGAATCCTTATGTGCCGATTGATTACATTTCGCTTCCTAAAGATAAGTTCGTGCATGGGACAGCCAAGGAGCATATAGAATTCATGATTGATGTCCATAAAGAAGTTAGGAAGAACATAGAAAAGGCAAATGAGTCATACAAGAAGCAAGCTAACAAAAACTTGAGAAATATGAAGAAGTTCGAAGTGGGTGATCTTGTGTGGATATTCTTGGCGCAAAGAAAGGTTTCCTAAACAAAGAAACACAAATTGATGCCTAGGGCAGAGGGAACTTTTCAAATCATGGAAAAGATCAATGATAATGCTTACAAAGTGGACCTTGGAGGGCAATTCGGAGTTTCATCAACTTTCAACGTGGGTGACTTGGCTCCTTATCTAGAAGATGATGAGTTGAGGGCAACTCTTTTAGAAGAAGGGGAGGATGATGCAAATCATGAAGAGTCCATTAGTCCAATCAAGCATGATCATCCTACAAGTCCAATTCACAAAGAAATCATTCTTGCTAAGTCATTTGAAGATCAAGTGTTAGATACTTTTTGTGCGCATGGACCGTTTCTTGCTAACCAAGGGTTTACTTGTTTACATTCTGGTTATGAATTTTAATGGGCATCCTAGGCACGTTTTGAAACAGCCTTAGGCATAGGAAAAGGCGTCCTTGAAGCAAGGAGAAACTTCATTGCAAGTCATAAACATTTATTAGCATGAAGAAAGGCATGAATCAAGGGGAGGTTACTCCACGTTTTTTGCTGGTTCTTTATGGCTGTTTTTAAGCTTCTTTTCAGCAGTTTTTAAGAGGTTAATTAAGGGTGATTAAAGCCTAAAATCAGTTAAGAAAATCTGCTTAGCATAGGCGTGATTCTAGGCTAGGTTTTAGCTTTCATGTTTAGTTACAATAAACACACGTTAAGCTTGTTTAATGCGTGTAGTTTAGTACTAGTTTGTTTTCTTTATTTAAGCTTATGAAATGTAAGTGTATGGAATATTATGATATATGAATTAAGAAAGTTTTCTCCTTAAAACTATTTATTCTTGTTGTTAAGATAAATCGTTTTTTTTTCCAAGTTTAACTTGACGAATTTGAGTGGTTAAGTGAGTTTTCCTTCCATGCAAATTAAACAACTAGTGGGTTTTAAGTGAGTAATCCTTGCCTACATATCTTGTTTGTTTAAGTGAGTAATCCTTACAAACTAATCCTTCTTTCCTCTAAAAAAACGTTCCTTAACCACTTCCAAAACAACCTACAAACCTTTACCCGTAATTTAACTTAAAACACCAACCTTTTTTTCTTCTTTCCACTTAAGTTTGATCCATTAAGCTTGAATTAACTAAGACTTTCTATTAGTTTTTACATCATTTATTAAATTAGATTTTTTAGATGTTTTTTACTTTCATTTTATTCAATTAGCTTTGTTGAATGCATTTGACTTTCATTTGATTCAATTAGCTTTGTATGAATGTGTTTGAATTTCATTTGATTCAATTAGCTTTGTTTGTATGTGTTTGACTATCATTTGGTTCAATTAGCTTTGTTGAATGCATTTGACTTCCATTAGATTCAAATAGTTTTGTTTGAATGTGTTTGACTTTCACTTGATTTAATTAGATTTTTTTAGATGTTTTTTTAATTTCATTTGATTCAATTAGGTTTGTTTGTATGTGTTTGACTTTCATTTGATTCTAATAGTTTTGTTGGAATGTGTTTGACTTTTATTTGATTTAATTAGATTTATTTAGATGTTTTTGACATTCATTTTATTAAATTAGCTTTTATTGAATGCATTTGACTTTCTTTTGATTCAAAAAGCTTTGTTTAAATATGTTTGACTTTCATTTGATTCAATTCTCTTTGTTTGAATGTGTTTGACTTTCATTTGATTTAATTAGCTTTATGAAATGCATTTGACTTTTATTTGATTCAAATAAATTTGTTTGAATGTGTTTGACTTTCATTCGATCTAATTTGATTTTTTAGATGTTTTTGAATTTCATTTTATTTAGTTATCTTTGTTGAATGCTTTTGGCTTTCATTTGGTTCAAAAAACTACGTTTGAATGTGTTTGACTTACGTTTGATTCAATTAGCTTTGTTTCAATGTGTTTGACTTTCATTTGATTCAATTAGCTTTGTAGAATGCATTTGACTTTCATTTGTTTCGAATAGTTTTTTACAAATGTGTTTGATTTTCATTTGATCTAATTAGATTGTTTTTGGATGTTTTTGAATTTCAGTTAATTTAATTAGCTTTGTTGAATGCATTTGACTTTCATTTCATTTAAAAAGCTATGTTTGAATGTGTTTGACTTACGTTGGATTCAATTAGCTTTGTTTGAATGTGTTTGAATTTATTTGATTAAATTAGCTTTGTAGAATGCATTTGACCTTCATATGAGTCAAAAAGCTCTTTTTGAATGTGTTTGACTTTCATTTGATTCAATTAGCTCTGTTGAATGTGTTTGACTTTCATTTGATTCAATTAGGTTAGTTTGAATGTGTTTGACTTTCATTTGATTCAAATAAATTTGTTTGAATGTGTTTGACTTTCATTCGATTTAATTAGATTTTTTTAGATGTTTTTGAATTTCATTTGATTTAGTTATCTTTGTTGAATGCTTTTGGCTTTCATTTGGTTCAAAAAACTATGTTTGAATGTGTTTGACTTACGTTTGATTCAATTAGCTTTGTTTACAATGTGTTTGACTTTCATTTGATTCAATTAGCTTTGTAGAATGCATTTGACTTTCATTTGATTCAAATAGTTTTTTACGCATGTGTTTGATTTTCATTTGATCTAATTAGATTTTTTTTGGATGTTTTTGATTTTCAGTTAATTCAATTAGCTTTGTTGAATGCATTTGACTTTCATTTCATTTAAAAAGCTATGTTTGAATGTGTTTGACTTTCGTTGGATTCAATTAGCTTTGTTTAAATGTGTCCGAATTTATTTGATTAAATTAGCTTTGTAGAATGCATTTGACTTTCATTTGATTCAATTAGCTTTGTTGAATGCATTTGACTTTCATTTGATTCAAAAATCTCTGTTTAAATGTGTTTGACTTTCATTTGATTCAATTAGGTTAGTTTGAATGTGTTTGACTTTCATTTGATTTAATTAGCTTTGTAGAATGCATTTGACTTTCATTTGATTCAAATAGCTTTTGTTTGAATGTGTTTGACTTTCATTTGATTTAATTTGATTTTTTTAGAAGTTTTTGAATTTCATTTGATTCAATTAGCTTTGTTGTATGCATTTGGCTTTTATTTGATTCAAAAAACTATATTTGAATGTGTTTGACTTACGTTCGATTCAATTAGCTTTGTTTGAATGTGTTTGACTTTCATTTGATTCAATTAGCTTTGTAGAATGCATTTGACCTTCATTTGATTCAAAAAAGCTCTTTTTGAATGTGTTTGACTTTCATTTGATTCAATTAGCTCTGTTTGATTGAGTTTGACTTTCGTTTGATTCAATTAGGTTTGTTTGTATGTGTTTGACTTTCATTTGATTCTAATAGTTTTGTTTGAATGTGTTTGACTTTGATTTGATTTAATTAGATTTTTTAGATGTTTTTGACTAGCATTTTATTCAATTAGCTTTGTTGAATGCATTTGACTTTCTTTTGATTCAAAAAGCTTTGTTTGAATGTGTTTGACTTTCATTTGATTCAATTAGCTTTATCGAATGCTTTTGACTCTCATTCGATTCAAATAGCTTTTGTTTAAATGTGTGTTTGACTTTCATTTGATTTAATTAGATTTTTTTAGATGTTTTTGAATTTCATTTGATTCAATTAGCTTTTTTGTATGCATTTGGCTTTCATTTGATTCAAAAAACTATATTTGAATGTGTTTGACTTACGATCTGTTCAATTAGCTTTGTAGAAGTTATTTGACCTTCATTTGATTCAAAAAGCTCGTTTTGAATGTGTTTGATTTTCATTTGATTTAATTAGCTCTGTTTGATTGAGTTTGACTTTCGTTTGATTCAATTAGGTTTGTTTGTATGTGTTTGACTTTCATTTAATTCTAATAGTTTTGTTTCAATGTGTTTGACTTTTATTTGATTTAATTAGATTTTTTTAGATGTTTTTTACTTTCATTTTATGCAATTAGCTTTGTTGAATGCATTTGACTTTCTTTTGATTCAAAAAGCTTTGTTTGAATGTGTTTGACTTTCATTTGATTCAATTAGCTTTGTTTGAATGTGTTTGACTTTCATTTGATTCCATTAGCTTTGTGAAATGCATTTGACTTTCATTTGATTCAAATAGTTTTGTTTGAATGTGTTTGGCTTTCATTCGATTTAATTAGATTTTTTTAGATGTTTTTGGAATTTCATTTGATTTAATTATCTTTGTTGAATGCTTTTGGCTTTCATTTGATTCAAAAAACTATATTTGAATGTGTTTGACTTACGTTCGATTCAATTAGCTTTGTTTGAATGTGATTTCTCTGCTTCTAAAGTAAGACGGGGCCTTTATCTCCTCCTCACTTTCATTTGATTCAATTAGCTTTGTAGAATGCATTTGACCTTCATTTGATTCAAAAAGCTCTTTTTGAATGTGTTTGACTTTCATTTGATTCAATTAGCTCTGTTTGATTGAGTTTTACTTTCGTTTGATTCAATTAGGTTTGTTTGTATGTGTTTGACTTTCATTTGATTCTAATAGTTTTGTTTGAATGTGTTTGACTTTTATTTGATTTAATTAGATTTTTTAGATGTTTTTTACTATCATTTTATTCAATTAGCTTTGTTGAATTCATTTGACTTTCTTTTGATTCAAAAAGCTTTGTTTGAATGTGTTTGACTTTCATTTGATTCAATTAGCTTTTTTTAGAAGTTTTTGAATTTCATTTGATTCAAATAGCTTTTGTTTGAATGTGTTTGACTTTCATTTGATTTAATTAGATTTTTTTAGATGTTTTTAATTTCATTTGATTCAATTAGGTTTGTTTGTATGTGTTTGACTTTCATTTGATTCTAATAGTTTTGTTGGAATGTGTTTGACTTTTATTTGATTTAATTAGATTTATTTAGATGTTTTTGACATTCATTTTATTCAATTAGCTTTTATTGAATGCATTTGACTTTCTTTTGATTCAAAAAGCTTTGTTTAAATATGTTTGACTTTCATTTGATTCAATTCTCTTTGTTTGAATGTGTTTGACTTTCATTTGATTTAAATGGCTTTATGAAAAGCATTTGACTTTAATTTGATTCAAATAAATTTGTTTGAATGTGTTTGACTTTCATTCGATTTAATTTGATTTTTTTAGATGTTTTTGAATTTCATTTGATTTAGTTATCTTTGTTGAATGCTTTTGGCTTTCATTTGGTTCAAAAAACTACATTTGAATGTGTTTGACTTACGTTTGATTCAATTAGCTTTGTTTCAATGTGTTTGACTTTCATTTGATTCAATTAGCTTTGTAGAATGCATTTGACTTTCATTTGTTTCGAATAGTTTTTTACGAATGTGTTTGATTTTCATTTGATCTAATTAGATTGTTTTTGGATGTTTTTGAATTTCAATTAATTTAATTAGCTTTCTTGAATGCATTTGACTTTCATTTCATTTAAAAAGCTATGTTTGAATGTGTTTGACTTACGTTGGATTCAATTAGCTTTGTTTGAATGTGTTTGAATTTATTTGATTAAATTAGCTTTGTAGAATGCATTTGACCTTCATATGAGTCAAAAAGCTCTTTTTGAATGTGTTTGACTTTCATTTGATTCAATTAGCTCTGTTGAATGTGTTTGACTTTCATTTGATTCAATTAGGTTAGTTTGAATGTGTTTGACTTTCATTTGATTCAAATAAATTTGTTTGAATGTGTTTGACTTTCATTCGATTTAATTAGATTTTTTTAGATGTTTTTGAATTTCATTTGATTTAGTTATCTTTGTTGAATGCTTTTGGCTTTCATTTGGTTCAAAAAACTATGTTTGAATGTGTTTGACTTACGTTTGATTCAATTAGCTTTGTTTCAATGTGTTTGACTTTCATTTGATTCAATTAGCTTTGTAGAATGCATTTGACTTTCATTTGATTCAAATAGTTTTTTACGCATGTGTTTGATTTTCATTTAATCTAATTGGATTTTTTTTTGGATGTTTTTGATTTTCAGTTAATTCAATTAGCTTTGTTGAATGCATTTGACTTTCATTTCATTTAAAAAGCTATGTTTGAATGTGTTTGACTTACGTTGGATTCAATTAGCTTTGTTTAAATGTGTCCGAATTTATTTGATTAAATTAGCTTTGTAGAATGCATTTGACTTTCATTTGATTCAATTAGCTTTGTTGAATGCATTTGACTTTCATTTGATTCAAAAATCTCTGTTTAAATGTGTTTGACTTTCATTTGATTCAATTAGGTTAGTTTGAATGTGTTTGACTTTCATTTGATTTAATTAGCTTTGTAGAATGCATTTGACTTTCATTTGATTCAAATAGCTTTTGTTTGAATGTGTTTGACTTTCATTTGATTTAATTTGATTTTTTTAGAAGTTTTTGAATTTCATTTGATTCAATTAGCTTTGTTGTATGCATTTGGCTTTTATTTGATTCAAAAAACTATATTTGAATGTGTTTGACTTACGTTCGATTCAATTAGCTTTGTTTGAATGTGTTTGACTTTCATTTGATTCAATTAGCTTTGTAGAATGCATTTGACCTTCATTTGATTCAAAAAGCTCTTTTTGAATGTGTTTGACTTTCATTTGATTCAATTAGCTCTGTTTGATTGAGTTTGACTTTCGTTTGATTCAATTAGGTTTGTTTGTATGTGTTTGACTTTCATTTGATTCTAATAGTTTTGTTTGAATGTGTTTGACTTTTATTTGATTTAATTAGATTTTTTAGATGTTTTTGACTAGTATTTTATTCAATTAGCTTTGTTGAATGCATTTGACTTTCTTTTGATTCAAAAAGCTTTGTTTGAATGTGTTTGACTTTCATTTGATTCAATTAGCTTTATCGAATGCTTTTGACTCTCATTTGATTCAAATAGCTTTTGTTTAAATGTGTGTTTGACTTTCATTTGATTTAATTAGATTTTTTTAGATGTTTTTGAATTTCATTTGATTCAATTAGCTTTTTTGTATGCATTTGGCTTTCATTTGATTCAAAAAACTATATTTGAATGTGTTTGACTTACGATCTGTTCAATTAGCTTTGTAGAAGTTATTTGACCTTCATTTGATTCAAAAAGCTCGTTTTGAATGTGTTTGATTTTCATTTGATTTAATTAGCTCTGTTTGATTGAGTTTGACTTTCGTTTGATTCAATTAGGTTTGTTTGTATGTGTTTGACTTTCATTTAATTCTAATAGTTTTGTTTCAATGTGTTTGACTTTTATTTGATTTAATTAGATTTTTTTAGATGTTTTTTACTTTCATTTTATGCAATTAGCTTTGTTGAATGCATTTGACTTTCTTTTGATTCAAAAAGCTTTGTTTGAATGTGTTTGACTTTCATTTGATTCAATTAGCTTTGTTTGAATGTGTTTGACTTTCATTTGATTCCATTAGCTTTGTGAAATGCATTTGACTTTCATTTGATTCAAATAGTTTTGTTTGAATGTGTTTGGCTTTCATTCGATTTAATTAGATTTTTTTAGATGTTTTTGGAATTTCATTTGATTTAATTATCTTTGTTGAATGCTTTTGGCTTTCATTTGATTCAAAAAAACTATATTTGAATGTGTTTGACTTACGTTCGATTCAATTAGCTTTGTTTGAATGTGATTTCTCTGCTTCTAAAGTAAGACGGGGCCTTTATCTCCTCCTCACTTTCATTTGATTCAATTAGCTTTGTAGAATGCATTTGACCTTCATTTGATTCAAAAAGCTCTTTTTGAATGTGTTTGACTTTCATTTGATTCAATTAGCTCTGTTTGATTGAGTTTTACTTTCGTTTGATTCAATTAGGTTTGTTTGTATGTGTTTGACTTTCATTTGATTCTAATAGTTTTGTTTGAATGTGTTTGACTTTTATTTGATTTAATTAGATTTTTTAGATGTTTTTTACTATCATTTTATTCAATTAGCTTTGTTGAATGCATTTGACTTTCTCTTGATTCAAAAAGCTTTGTTTGAATGTGTTTGACTTTCATTTGATTCAATTAGCTTTTTTTAGAAGTTTTTGAATTTCATTTGATTCAAATAGCTTTTGTTTGAATGTGTTTGACTTTCATTTGATTTAATTAGATTTTTTTAGATGTTTTTTAATTTCATTTGATTCAATTAGGTTTGTTTGTATGTGTTTGACTTTCATTTGATTCTAATAGTTTTGTTGGAATGTGTTTGACTTTTATTTGATTTAATTAGATTTATTTAGATGTTTTTGACATTCATTTTATTCAATTAGCTTTTATTGAATGCATTTGACTTTCTTTTGATTCAAAAAGCTTTGTTTAAATATGTTTGACTTTCATTTGATTCAATTCTCTTTGTTTGAATGTGTTTGACTTTCATTTGATTTAAATGGCTTTATGAAAAGCATTTGACTTTAATTTGATTCAAATAAATTTGTTTGAATGTGTTTGACTTTCATTCGATTTAATTTGATTTTTTTAGATGTTTTTGAATTTCATTTGATTTAGTTATCTTTGTTGAATGCTTTTGGCTTTCATTTGGTTCAAAAAACTACATTTGAATGTGTTTGACTTACGTTTGATTCAATTAGCTTTGTTTCAATGTGTTTGACTTTCATTTGATTCAATTAGCTTTGTAGAATGCATTTGACTTTCATTTGTTTCGAATAGTTTTTTACGAATGTGTTTGATTTTCATTTGATCTAATTAGATTGTTTTTGGATGTTTTTGAATTTCAATTAATTTAATTAGCTTTCTTGAATGCATTTGACTTTCATTTAATTTAAAAAGCTATGTTTGAATGTGTTTGACTTACGTTGGATTCAATTAGCTTTGTTTGAATGTGTTTGAATTTATTTAATTAAATTAGCTTTGTAGAATGCATTTGACCTTCATATGAGTCAAAAAGCTCTTTTTGAATGTGTTTGACTTTCATTTGATTCAATTAGCTCTGTTGAATGTGTTTGACTTTCATTTGATTCAATTAGGTTAGTTTGAATGTGTTTGACTTTCATTTGGTTCAAATAAATTTGTTTGAATGTGTTTGACTTTCATTCGATTTAATTAGATTTTTTTAGATGTTTTTGAATTTCATTTGATTTAGTTATCTTTGTTGAATGCTTTTGGCTTTCATTTGGTTCAAAAAACTATGTTTGAATGTGTTTGACTTACGTTTAATTCAATTAGCTTTGTTTCAATGTGTTTGACTTTCATTTGATTCAATTAGCTTTGTAGAATGCATTTGACTTTCATTTGATTCAAATAGTTTTTTACGCATGTGTTTGATTTTCATTTGATCTAATTAGATTTTTTTTGGATGTTTTTGAATTTCAGTTAATTCAATTAGCTTTGTTGAATGCATTTGACTTTCATTCCATTTAAAAAGCTATGTTTGAATGTGTTTGACTTACGTTGGATTCAATTAGCTTTGTTTGAATAGGTCTGAATTTATTTGATTAAATTAGCTTTGTAGAATGCATTTGACCTTCATATGAGTCAAAAGCTCTTTTTGATTGTGTTTGACTTTCTGTGATTCAATTAGCTCTGTTGAATGTGTTTGACTTTCATTTGATTCAATTAGGTTAGTTTGAATGTGTTTGACTTTTATTTGATTTAATTAGCTTTGTAGAATGCATTTGACTTTCATTTGATTCAAATTGCTTTTGTTTGAATGTGTTTGACTTTCATTTGATTTAATTTGATTTTTTTAGAAGTTTTTGAATTTCATTTGATTCAATTAGCTTTGTTGTATGCATTTGGCTTTTATTTGATTCAAAAAACTATATTTGAATGTGTTTGACTTACGTTCGATTCAATTAGCTTTGTTTGAATGTGTTTGACTTTCATTTGATTCAATTAGCTTTGTAGAATGCATTTGACCTTCATTTGATTCAAAAAGCTCTTTTTGAATGTGTTTGACTTTCATTTGATTCAATTAGCTCTGTTTGATTGAGTTTGACTTTCGTTTGATTCAATTAGGTTTGTTTGTATGTGTTTGACTTTCATTTGATTCTAATAGTTTTGTTTGAATGTGTTTGACTTTTATTTCATTTAATTAGATTTTTTAGATGTTTTTGACTATCATTTTATTCAATTAGCTTTGTTGAATGCATTTGACTTTCTTTTGATTCAAAAAGCTTTGTTTGAATGTGTTTGACTTTCATTTGATTCAATTAGCTTTATCGAATGCTTTTGACTCTCATTTGATTCAAATAGCTTTTGTTTGAATGTGTTTGACTTTCATTTGATTTAATTAGATTTTTTTAGATGTTTTTTGAATTTCATTTGATTCAATTAGCTTTTTTGTATGCATTTGGCTTTCATTTGATTCAAAAAACTTTATTTGAATGTGTTTGACTTACGTTCGGTTTAATTAGCTTTGTTTGAATGTGTTTGACTTTTATATTATTCAATTAGCTTTGTAGAAGTTATTTGACCTTCATTTGATTCAAAAAGCTCTTTTTGAATGTGTTTGATTTTCATTTGATTTAATTAGCTATGTTTGATTGAGTTTGACTTTCGTTTGATTCAATTAGGTTTGTTTGTATGTGTTTGACTTTCATTTAATTCTAATAGTTTTGTTTGAATGTGTTTGACTTTTATTTGATTTAATTAGATTTTTTTAGATGTTTTTTTCTTTCATTTTATTCAATTAGCTTTGTTGAATGCATTTGACTTTCTTTTGATTCAAAAAGCTTTGTTTGAATGTGTTTGACTTTCATTTGATTCAATTAGCTTTGTTTGAATGTGTTTGACTTTCATTTGATTCAATTAGCTTTGTGAAATGCGTTTGACTTTCATTTGATTCAAATAGTTTTGTTTGAATGTGTTTGACTTTCATTCGATTTAATTAGATTTTTTTAGATGTTTTTGGAATTTCATTTGATTTAATTATCTTTGTTGAATGCTTATGGCTTTCATTTGATTCAAAAAACTATATTTGAATGTGTTTGACTTACGTTCGATTCAATTAGCTTTGTTTGAATGTGATTTCTCTGCTTCTAAAGTAAGACGGGGCCTTTATCTCCTCCTCACTTTCATTTGATTCAATTAGCTTTGTAGAATGCATTTGACCTTCATTTGATTCAAAAAGCTCTTTTTGAATGTGTTTGACTTTCATTTGATTCAATTAGCTCTGTTTGATTGAGTTTGACTTTCGTTTGATTCAATTAGGTTTGTTTGTATGTGTTTGACTTTCATTTGATTCTAATAGTTTTGTTTGAATGTGTTTGACTTTTATTTCATTTAATTAGATTTTTTAGATGTTTTTTACTATCATTTTATTCAATTAGCTTTGTTGAATGCATTTGACTTTCTTTTGATTCAAAAAGCTTTGTTTGAATGTGTTTGACTTTCATTTGATTCAATTAGCTTTATCGAATGCTTTTGACTCTCATTTGATTCAAATAGCTTTTGTTTAAATGTGTGTTTGACTTTCATTTGATTTAATTAGATTTTTTTAGATGTTTTTGAATTTCATTTGATTCAATTAGCTTTTTGTATGCATTTGGCTTTCATTTGATTCAAAAAACTATATTTGAATGTGTTTGACTTACGATCTGTTCAATTAGCTTTGTAGAAGTTATTTGACCTTCATTTGATTCAAAAAGCTCGATTTGAATGTGTTTGATTTTCATTTGATTTAATTAGCTCTGTTTGATTGAGTTTGACTTTCGTTTGATTCAATTAGGTTTGTTTGTATGTGTTTGACTTTCATTTAATTCTAATAGTTTTGTTTCAATGTGTTTGACTTTTATTTGATTTAATTAGATTTTTTTAGATGTTTTTTACTTTCATTTTATGCAATTAGCTTTGTTGAATGCATTTGACTTTCTTTTGATTCAAAAAGCTTTGTTTGAATGTGTTTGACTTTCATTTGATTCAATTAGCTTTGTTTGAATGTGTTTGACTTTCATTTGATTCCATTAGCTTTGTGAAATGCATTTGACTTTTATTTGATTCAAATAGTTTTGTTTGAATGTGTTTGGCTTTCATTCGATTTAATTAGATTTTTTTAGATGTTTTTGGAATTTCATTTGATTTAACTATCTTTGTTGAATGCTTCTGGCTTTCATTTGATTCAAAAAACTATATTTGAATGTGTTTGACTTACGTTCGATTCAATTAGCTTTGTTTGAATGTGATTTCTCTGCTTCTAAAGTAAGACGGGGCCTTTATCTCCTCCTCACTTTCATTTGATTCAATTAGCTTTGTAGAATGCATTTGACCTTCATTTGATTCAAAAACCTCTTTTTGAATGTGTTTGACTTTCATTTGATTCAATTAGCTCTGTTTGATTGAGTTTTACTTTCGTTTGATTCAATTAGGTTTGTTTGTATGTGTTTGACTTTCATTTGATTCTAATAGTTTTGTTTGAATGTGTTTGACTTTTATTTGATTTAATTAGATTTTTTAGATGTTTTTTACTATCATTTTATTCAATTAGCTTTGTTGAATGCATTTGACTTTCTTTTGATTCAAAAAGCTTTGTTTGAATGTGTTTGACTTTCATTTGATTCAATTAGCTTTTTTTAGAAGTTTTTGAATTTCATTTGATTCAAATAGCTTTTGTTTGAATGTGTTTGACTTTCATTTGATTTAATTAGATTTTTTTAGATGTTTTTTAATTTCATTTGATTCAATTAGGTTTGTTTGTATGTGTTTGACTTTCATTTGATTCTAATAGTTTTGTTGGAATGTGTTTGACTTGTATTTGATTTAATTAGATTTATTTAGATGTTTTTGACATTCATTTTATTCAATTAGCTTTTATTGAATGCATTTGACTTTCTTTTGATTCAAAAAGCTTTGTTTAAATATGTTTGACTTTCATTTGATTCAATTCTCTTTGTTTGAATGTGTTTGACTTTCATTTGATTTAAATGGCTTTATGAAAAGCATTTGACTTTAATTTGATTCAAATAAATTTGTTTGAATGTGTTTGACTTTCATTCGATTTAATTTGATTTTTTTAGATGTTTTTGAATTTCATTTGATTTAGTTATCTTTGTTGAATGCTTTTGGCTTTCATTTGGTTCAAAAAAACTACATTTGAATGTGTTTGACTTACGTTTGATTCAATTAGCTTTGTTTCAATGTGTTTGACTTTCATTTGATTCAATTAGCTTTGTAGAATGCATTTGACTTTCATTTGTTTCGAATAGTTTTTTACGAATGTGTTTTGATTTTCATTTGATCTAATTAGATTGTTTTTGGATGTTTTTGAATTTCAATTAATTTAATTAGCTTTCTTGAATGCATTTGACTTTCATTTCATTTAAAAAGCTATGTTTGAATGTGTTTTGACTTACGTTGGATTCAATTAGCTTTGTTTGAATGTGTTTGAATTTATTTGATTAAATTAGCTTTGTAGAATGCATTTGACCTTCATATGAGTCAAAAAGATCTTTTTAAATGTGTTTGACTTTCATTTGATTCAATTAGCTCTGTTGAATGTGTTTGACTTTCATTTGATTCAATTAGGTTAGTTTGAATATGTTTGACTTTCATTTTGTTCAAATAAATTTGTTTGAATGTGTTTGACTTTCATTCGATTTAATTAGATTTTTTTAGATGTTTTTGAATTTCATTTGATTTAGTTATCTTGTTGAATGCTTTTGGCTTTCATTTGGTTCAAAAAACTATGTTTGAATGTGTTTGACTTACGTTTGATTCAATTAGCTTTGTTTTCAATGTGTTTGACTTTCATTTGATTCAATTAGCTTTGTAGAATGCATTTGACTTTCATTTGATTCAAATAGTTTTTTACGCATGTGTTTGATTTTCATTTGATCTAATTAGATTTTTTTTGGATGTTTTTGAATTTCAGTTAATTCAATTAGCTTTGTTGAATGCATTTGACTTTCATTTCATTTAAAAAGCTATGTTTGAATGTGTTTGACTTACGTTGGATTCAATTAGCTTTGTTTGAATAGGTCTGAATTTATTTGATTAAATTAGCTTTGTAGAATGCATTTGACCTTTATATGAGTCAAAAGCTCTTTTTGAATGTGTTTGACTTTCTGTGATTCAATTAGCTCTGTTGAATGTGTTTGACTTTCATTTGATTCAATTAGATTAGTTTGAATGTGTTTGACTTTTATTTGATTTAATTAGCTTTGTAGAATGCATTTGACTTTCATTTGATTCAAATTGCTTTTGTTTGAATGTGTTTGACTTTCATTTGATTTAATTTGATTTTTTTAGAAGTTTTTGAATTTCATTTGATTCAATTAGCTTTGTTGTATGCATTTGGCTTTTATTTGATTCAAAAAACTATATTTGAATGTGTTTGACTTACGTTCGATTCAATTAGCTTTGTTTGAATGTGTTTGACTTTCATTTGATTCAATTAGCTTTGTAGAATGCATTTGACCTTCATTTGATTCAAAAAGCTCTTTTTGAATGTGTTTGACTTTCATTTGATTCAATTAGCTCTGTTTGATTGAGTTTGACTTTCGTTTGATTCAATTAGGTTTGTTTGTATGTGTTTGACTTTCATTTGATTCTAATAGTTTTTGTTTGAATGTGTTTGACTTTTATTTGATTTAATTAGATTTTTTAGATGTTTTTGACTATCATTTTATTCAATTAGCTTTGTTGAATGCATTTGACTTTCTTTTGATTCAAAAAGCTTTGTTTAAATGTGTTTGACTTTCATTTGATTCAATTAGCTTTATCGAATGCTTTTGACTCTCATTTGATTCAAATAGCTTTTGTTTGAATGTGTTTGACTTTCATTTGATTTAATTAGATTTTTTTAGATGTTTTTGAATTTCATTTGATTCAATTAGCTTTTTTGTATGCATTTGGCTTTCATTTGATTCAAAAAACTTATTTGAATGTGTTTGACTTACGTTCGGTTTAATTAGCTTTGTTTGAATGTGTTTGACTTTTATATTATTCAATTAGCTTTGTAGAAGTTATTTGACCTTCATTTGATTCAAAAAGCTCTTTTTGAATGTGTTTGATTTTTCATTTGATTTAATTAGCTCTGTTTGATTGAGTTTGACTTTCGTTTGATTCAATTAGGTTTGTTTGTATGTGTTTGACTTTCATTTAATTCTAATAGTTTTGTTTGAATGTGTTTGACTTTTATTTGATTTAATTAGATTTTTTTAGATGTTTTTTTTCTTTTCATTTTATTCAATTAGCTTTGTTGAATGCATTTGACTTTCTTTTGATTCAAAAAGCTTTGTTTGAATGTGTTTGACTTTCATTTGATTCAAATTAGCTTTGTTTGAATGTGTTTGACTTTCATTTGATTCAATTAGCTTTGTGAAATGCATTTGACTTTCATTTGATTCAAATAGTTTTGTTTGAATGTGTTTGACTTTCATTCGATTTAATTAGATTTTTTTAGATGTTTTTGGAATTTCATTTGATTTAATTATCTTTGTTGAATGCTTATGGCTTTCATTTGATTCAAAAAACTATATTTGAATGTGTTTGACTTACGTTCGATTCAATTAGCTTTGTTTGAATGTGTTTTCTCTGCTTCTAAAGTAAGACGTGGCCTTTATCTCCTCCTCACTTTCATTTGATTCAATTAGCTTTGTAGAATGCATTTGACCTTCATTTGATTCAAAAAGCTCTTTTTGAATGTGTTTGACTTTCATTTGATTCAATTAGCTCTGTTTGATTGAGTTTGACTTTCGTTTGAATCAATTAGGTTTGTTTGTATGTGTTTGACTTTCATTTGATTCTAATAGTTTTGTTTGAATGTGTTTGACTTTTATTTGATTTAATTAGATTTTTAAGATGTTTTTTACTATCATTTTATTCAATTAGCTTTGTTGAATGCATTTGACTTTCTTTTGATTCAAAAAGCTTTGTTTGAATGTGTTTGACTTTCATTTGATTCAATTAGCTTTTTTTAGAAGTTTTTGAATTTCATTTGATTCAAATAGCTTTTGTTTGAATGTGTTTGACTTTCATTTGATTTAATAAGATTTTTTTAGATGTTTTTTAATTTCATTTGATTCAATTAGGTTTGTTTGTATGTGTTTGACTGTCATTTGATTCTAATAGTTTTTGTTGGAATGTGTTTGACTTTTATTTTATTTAATTAGATTTATTTAGATGTTTTGACATTCATTTTATTCAATTAGCTTTTATTGAATGCATTTGACTTTCTTTTGATTCAAAAAGCTTTGTTTAAATATGTTTGACTTTCATTTCATTCAATTCTCGTTGTTTGAATGTGTTTGACTTTCATTTGATTTAATTAGCTTTATGAAATGCATTTGACTTTTATTTGATTCAAATAAAATTTGTTTGAATGTGTTTGATTTTCATTCCATTTAATTTGATTTTTTTAGATGTTTTTGAATTTCATTGATTTAGTTATCTTTGTTGAATGCTTTTGGCTTTCATTTGGTTCAAAAAACTATGTTTGAATGTGTTTGACTTAACGTTTGATTCAATTAGCTTTGTTTCAATGTGTTTGACTTTCATTTGATTCAATTAGCTTTGTAGAATGCATTTGACTTTCATTTGTTTCAAATAGTTTTTTACAAATGTGTTTGATTTTCATTTGATCTAATTAGATTGTTTTTGGATGTTTTTTGAATTTCAGTTAATTTAATTAGCTTTGTTGAATGCATTTGACTTTCATTTCATTTAAAAAGCTATGTTTGAATGTGTTTGACTTACGTTGGATTCAATTAGCTTTGTTTGAATGTGTTTTGAATTTATTTGATTAAATTAGCTTTGTAGAATGCATTTGACCTTCATATGAGTCAAAAAGCTCTTTTTGAATGTGTTTGACTTTCATTTTGATTCAATTAGCTCTGTTGAATGTGTTTGACTTTCATTTGATTCAATTAGGTTAGTTTGAATGTGTTTGACTTTCATTTGATTCAAATAAATTTGTTTGAATGTGTTTGACTTTCATTCGATTTAATTAGATTTTTTTAGATGTTTTTGAATTTCATTTGATTTAGTTATCTTTGTTGAATGCTTTTGGCTTTCATTTGGTTCAAAAAACTATGTTTGAATGTGTTTGACTTACGTTTAATTCAATTAGCTTTGTTTCAATGTGTTTGACTTTCATTTGATTCAATTAGCTTTGTAGAATGCATTTGACTTTCATTTGATTCAAATAGTTTTTTACGCATGTGTTTGATTTTCATTTGATCTAATTAGATTTTTTTTTGGATGTTTTTGAATTTCAGTTAATTCAATTAGCTTTGTTGAATGCATTTGACTTTCATTTCATTTAAAAAGCTATGTTTGAATGTGTTTGACTTACGTTGGAGTCAATTAGCTTTGTTTGAATGTGTCCGAATTTATTTGATTAAATTAGCTTTGTAGAATGCATTTGACCTTCATATAAGTCAAAAAGCTCTTTTTGAATGTGTTTGACTTTCTGTGATTCAATTAGCTCTGTTGAATGTGTTTGACTTTCATTTGATTCAATTAGGTTAGTTTGAATGTGTTTGACTTTCATTTGATTTAATTAGCTTTGTAGAAAGCATTTGACTTTCATTTGATTCAAATAGCTTTTGTTTGAATGTGTTTGACTTTCATTTGATTTAATTTGATTTTTTTAGAAGTTTTTGAATTTCATTTGATTCAATTAGCTTTGTTGTATGCATTTGGCTTTTATTTGATTCAAAAAAACTATATTTGAATGTGTTTGACTTACGTTCGATTCAATTAGCTTTGTTTGAATGTGTTTTGACTTTCATTTGATTCAATTAGCTTTGTAGAATGCATTTGACCTTCATTTGATTCAAAAAGCACTTTTTGAATGTGTTTGACTTTCATTTGATTCATTTAGCTCTGTTTGATTAAGTTTGACTTTCGTTTGATTCAACTAGGTTTGTTTGTACGTGTTTGACTTTCATTTGATTAATTGAGCTTTATCGAATGCTTTTGACTCTCATTTGATTCAAATAGCTTTTGTTTGAATGTGTTTGACTTTCATTTGATTTAATTAGATTTTTTTAGATGTTTTTGAATTTCATTTGATTCAATTAGCTTTTTTGTATGCATTTGGCTTTCATTTGATTCAAAAACTATATTTGAATGTGTTTGACTTACGTTCGGTTCAATTAGCTTTGTTTGAATGTGTTTGACTTTTATATTATTCAATTTGCTTTGTAGAAGTTATTTGACCTTCATTTTGATTCAAAAAGCTCTTTTTGAATGTGTTTGATTTTCATTTGATTTAATTAGCTCTGTTTGATTGAGTTTGACTTTCGTTTGATTCAATTAGGTTTGTTTGTATGTGTTTGACTTTCATTAATTCTAATAGTTTTGTTTGAATGTGTTTGACTTTTATTTGATTTAATTAGAATTTTTTAGATGTTTTTTACTTTCATTTTATTCAATTAGCTTTGTTGAATGCATTTGACTTTCTTTTGATTCAAAAAGCTTTGTTTGAATGTGTTTGACTTTCATTGATTCAATTAGCTTGTTTGAATGTGTTTGACTTTCATTTGATTCAATTAGCTTTGTGAAATGCATTTGACTTTCATTTTATTCAAATAGTTTTGTTTGAATGTGTTTGACTTTCATTCGATTTAATTAGATTTTTTTAGATGTTTTTGGAATTTCATTTGATTTAATTATCTTTGTTGAATGCTTTTGGCTTTCATTTGATTCAAAAAACTATATTTGAATGTGTTTGACTTACGTTCGATTCAATTAAGCTTTGTTTGAATGTGTTTTCTCTGCTTCTAAAGTAAGACGGGGCCTTTATCTCCTCCTCACTTTCATTTGATTCAATTAGCTTTGTAGAATGCATTTGACCTTCATTTGAATCAAAAAGCTCTTTTTGAATGTGTTTGACTTTCATTTGATTCAATTAGCTCTGTTTGATTGAGTTTGACTTTCGTTTGATTCAATTAGGTTTGTTTGTATGTGTTTGACTTTCATTTGATTCTAATAGTTTTGTTTGAATGTGTTTGACTTTTATTTGATTTAATTAGATTTTTTAGATGTTTTTGACTATCATTTTATTCAATTAGCTTTGTTGAATGCATTTAACTTTCTTTTGATTAAAAAAGCTTTGTTTGAATGTGTTTGACTTTCATTTGATTCAATTAGCTTTTTTTAGAAGTTTTTGAATTTCATTTGATTCAAATAGCTTTTGTTTGAATGTGTCTGACTTTCATTTGATTTAATTAGATTTTTTTAGATGTTTTTTAATTTCATTTGATTCAATTAGGTTTGTTTGTATGTGTTTGACTTGCATTTGATTCTAATAGTTTTGTTGGAATGTGTTTGACTTTTATTGATTTAATTAGATTTTTTTTAGATTTTTTTGACTTTCATTTTATTCAATTAGCTTTGTTGAATGCATTTGACTTTCTTTTGATTCAAAAAGCTTTGTTTGAATGTGTTTGACTTTCATTTGATTCAATTAGCTTTGTTTGAATGTGTTTGACTTTCATTTGATTCAATTAGCTTTGTGAAATGCATTTGACTTTCATTTTATTCAAATAGTTTTGTTTGAATGTGTTTGACTTTCATTCGATTTAATTAGATTTTTTTAGATGTTTTTTGGAATTTCATTTGATTTAATTATCTTTGTTGAATGCTTTTGGCTTTCATTTTGATTCAAAAAACTATATTTGAATGTGTTTGACTTACGTTCGATTCAATTAGCTTTGTTTGAATGTGTTTTCTCTGCTTCTAAAGTAAGACGGGGCCTTTATCTCCTCCTCACTTTCATTTGATTCAATTAGCTTTGTAGAATGCATTTGACCTTCATTTGATTCAAAAAGCTCTTTTTGAATGTGTTTGACTTTCATTTGATTCAATTAGCTCTGTTTGATTGAGTTTGACTTTCGTTTGATTCAATTAGGTTTGTTTGTATGTGTTTGACTTTCATTTGATTCTAATAGTTTTGTTTGAATGTGTTTGACTTTTATTTGATTTGATTAGATTTTTTAGATGTTTTTTACTATCATTTTATTCAATTAGCTTTGTTGAATGCATTTAACTTTCTTTTGATTAAAAAAGCTTTTTTGAATGTGTTTGACTTTCATTTGATTCAATTAGCTTTTTTTAGAAGTTTTTGAATTTCATTTGATTCAAATAGCTTTTGTTTGAATGTGTCTGACTTTCATTTGATTTAAATTAGATTTTTTTAGATGTTTTTTAATTTCATTTGATTCAATTAGGTTTGTTTGTATGTGTTTGACTTGCATTTGATTCTAATAGTTTTGTTGGAATGTGTTTGACTTTTATTTGATTTAATTAGATTTTTTTAGATTTTTTTGACTTTCATTTTATTCAATTAGCTTTGTTGAATGCATTTGACTTTCTTTTGATTCAAAAAGCTTTGTTTGAATGTGTTTGACTTTCATTTGATTCAATTAGCTTTGTTTGAATGTGTTTGACTTTCATTTGATTCAATTAGCTTTGTGAAATGCATTTGACTTTCATTTGATTCAATTAGCTTTGTGAAACGCATTTGACTTTCATTTGATTCAAATAGTTTTGTTTGAATGTGTTTGACTTTCATTCGATTTAATTAGATTTTTTTAGATGTTTTTGGAATTTCATTTGATTTAATTATCTTTGTTGAATGCTTTTGGCTTTCATTTGATTCAAAAAAACTATATTTGAATGTGTTTGACTTACGTTCGATTCAATTAGCTTTGTTTGAAATGTGTTTTCTCTGCTTCTAAAGTAAGTCGGGGCCTTTATCTCCTCCTCACTTTCATTTGATTCAATTAGCTTTGTAGAATGCATTTGTCCTTCATTTGATTCAAAAAGCTATTTTTGAATGTGTTTGATTTTCATTTGATTCAATTAGCTCTGTTTGATTCAGTTTGACTTTCGTTTGATTCAATTAGGTTTGTTTGTATGTGTTTGACTTTCATTTGATTCTAATAGTTTTGTTTGAATGTGTTTGACTTTTATTTGATTTAATTAGATTTTTTTAGATGTTTTTGACTATCATTTTATTCAATTAGCTTTGTTGAATGCATTTGACTTTCTTTTGATTAAAAAAGATTTGTTTGAATGTGTTTGACTTTCATTTGATTCAATTAGCTTTTTTTAGAAGTTTTTGAATTTCATTTGATTCAAATAGCTTTTGTTTGAATGTGTCTGACTTTCATTTGATTTAATTAGATTTTTTTAGATGTTTTTTAATTTCATTTGATTCAATTAGGTTTGTTTGTATGTGTTTTGACTTGCATTTGATTCTAATAGTTTTGTTGGAATGTGTTTGACTTTTATTTGATTTAATTAGATTTTTTTAGATGTTTTTGACTTTCATTTTATTCAATTAGCTTTGTTGAATGCATTTGACTTTCTTTTGATTCAAAAAGCTTTGTTTGAATGTGTTTGACTTTCATTTGATTCAATTAGCTTTGTTTGAATGTGTTTGACTTTCATTTGATTCAATTAGCTTTGTGAAATGCATTTGACTTTCATTTGATTCAATTAGCTTTGTGAAACGCATTTGACTTTCATTTGATTCAAATAGTTTTGTTTGAATGTGTTTGACTTTCATTCGATTTAATTAGATTTTTTTAGATGTTTTTGGAATTTCATTTGATTTAATTATCTTTGTTGAATGCTTTTGGCTTTCATTTGATTCAAAAAACTATATTTGAATGTGTTTGACTTACGTTCGATTCAATTAGCTTTGTTTGAATGTGTTTTCTCTGCTTCTAAAGTAAGACGGGGCCTTTATCTCCTCCTCACTTTCATTTGATTCAATTAGCTTTGTAGAATGCATTTGACCTTCATTTGATTCAAAAAGCTATTTTTGAATGTGTTTGATTTTCATTTGATTCAATTAGCTCTGTTTGATTCAGTTTGACTTTCGTTTGATTCAATTAGGTTTGTTTGTATGTGTTTGACTTTCATTTGATTCTAATAGTTTTGTTTGAATGTGTTTGACTTTTATTTGATTTAATTAGATTTTTTAGATGTTTTTGACTATCATTTTATTCAATTAGCTTTGTTGAATGCATTTGACTTTCTTTTGATTCAAAAAGCTATGTTTGAATGTGTTTGACTTTCATTTGATTCAATTAGCTTTTTTAGAAGTTTTTGAATTTCATTTGATTCAAATAGCTTTTGTTTGAATGTGTCTTACTTTCATTTGATTTAATTAGATTTTTTTAGATGTTTTTTAATTTCATTTGATTCAATTAGGTTTGTTTGTATGTGTTTGACTTGCATTTGATTCTAATAGTTTTGTTGGAATGTGTTTGACTTTATTTGATTTAATTAGATTTTTTTAGATGTTTTTGACTTTCATTTTATTCAATTAGCTTTGTTGAATGCATTTGACTTTCTTTTGATTCAAAAAGCTTTGTTTGAATGTGTTTGACTTTCATTTGATTCAATTATCTTTGTTTGAATGTGTTTGACTTTCATTTGATTTAATTAGCTTTGTGAAATGCATTTGACTTTCATTTGATTAAAATAAATTTGTTTGAATGTGTTTGACTTTCATTCAATTTAATTAGATTTTTTTAGATGTTTTTGAATTTCATTTGATTTAGTCATCTTTGTTGAATGCTTTTGGCTTTCATTTGGTTCAAAAAACTATGTTTGAATGTGTTTGACTTATGTTTGATTCAATTAGCTTTGTTACAATGTGTTTAACTTTCATTTGATTCAAATAGTTTTTTTGAATGTGTTTGACTTTCATTCGATTTAATTAGATTTTTTTAGATGTTTTTACTTTCATTTTATTCATTATCTTTGTTGAATGCATTTGGCTTTCATTTGATTCAAAAAGCTTTGTTTGAATGTGTCTGACTTTCATTTGATTCAATTAGCTTTGTATAAATGTGTTTGACTTTCATTTTTTTAAATTAGCTTTGTGAAATGCATTTGACTTTCATTTGATTCAAATAGTTTAGTTTGAATGTGTTTGAATTTAATTGATTAAATTAGCTTTTTAGAATGCATTTGACCTTCATATGATTCAAAAAGCTCTTTTGAATATGTTTGAATTTCATTTGATACAATTAGCTCTGTTGAATGTGTTTGACGTTCATTTATTCAATTAGGTTAGTTTGAATGTGTTTGACTTTCATTTGATTTAATTAGCTTCGTAGAATGCATTTCACTTTCATTTGATTCAAATAGCTTTTGTTTGAATGTGTTTGACTTTCATTTCATTCAATTAGCTTTATCGAATGCTTTTGACTCTCATTTGATTCAAATAGCTTTTTGTTTGAATGTGTTTGACTTTCATTTGATTTAATTAGATTTTTTTAGATGTTTTTGAATTTCATTTGATTCAATTAGGTTTTTTGTATGCATTTGGCTTTCATTTGATTCAAAAAACTATATTTGAATGTGTTTGACTTACGTTTGATTCAATTAGCTTTGTTTGAATGTGTTTAACTTTTATTTGATTTAATTAGCTTTGTAGAATGCATTTGACCTTCATTTGATTCAAAAAGCTATTTTTGAATGTGTTTGATTTTCATTTGATTCAATTAGCTCTGTTTGATTGAGTTTGACTTTCGTTTGATTCAATTAGGTTTGTTTGTATGTGTTTGACTTTCATTTGATTCTAATAGTTTTGTTTGAATGTGTTTGACTTTTATTTGATTTAATTAGATTTTTTTAGATGTTTTTTACTTTCATTTTATTCAATTAGCTTTGTTGAATGCATTTGACTTTCTTTTGATTCAAAAAGCTTTGTTTGAATGTGTTTGACTTTCATTTGATTCAATTAGCTTTGTTTGAATGTTTTTGACTTTCATTTGATTCAATTAGCTTTGTGAAATGCATTTGACTTTCATATGATTCTAATAGTTTTGTTTGAATGTGTTTGACTTTCATTTGATTTAATTAGATTTTTTTAGAGGTTTTTCAATTTCATTTGATTCAATTAGGTTTGTTGTATGCATTTGGTTTTCATTTGATTCAAAAAACTATATTTGAATGTGTTTGACTTTCGTTTGATTCAATTAGCTCTCTTTGATTGAGTTTGACTTTCGTTTGATTCAATTAGGTTTTTTTGTATGTGTTTGACTTTCATTTGATTCAAATAGTTTTGTTTGAATGTGTTTGACTTTTATTTGATTTAATTAGATTTTTTTAGATGTTTTTGACTTTCATTTTATTCAATTAGCTTTGTTGAATCCATTTGACTTTCTTTTGATTCAAAAAGCTTTGTTTGAATGTGTTTGACTTTCATTTGATTCAATTAGCTTTGTTTGAATGTGATTGACTTTCATTTGATTCAATTAGCTTTGTGAAATGCATTTGACTTTCATTTGATTCTAATAGTTTTGTTTGAATGTGTTTGACTTACATTCGATTCAATTACCTTTGTTTAAATGTGTTTGACTTTCAGTTGATTCAATTAGCTTTGTAGAATGCATTTGACCTTCATTTGATTCAAAAAGCTCTTTTTGTATGTGTTTGCTTTCGTTTGATTCAATAAGCTCTGTTTGATTGAGTTTGACTTTCGTTTGATTCAATTAGGTTTGTTTGTATGTGTTTGACTTTCATTTGATTCTAATAGATTTGTTTGAATATGTTTGACTTTTATTTGATTTAATTAGATTTTTTAGATATTTTTGACTTTCATTTTATTCAATTAGCTTTGTTGAATGCATTTGACTTTCTTTTGATTCAAAAAGCTTTGTTTGAATGTGTTTGACTTTCATTTGATTCAATTAGCTTTGTTGGAATGTGTTTGACTTTCATTTGATTCAATTAGCTTTGTGCATTGCATTTGACTTTCATTTGATTCAATTAGGTTAGTTTGAATGTGTTTGACTTTCATTTGATTTAATTAGCTTTTTAGAATACATTTGACTTTCATTTGATTCAAATAGCTTTTGTTTGAATGTGTTTGACTTTCATTTGATTTAATTACATTTTTTTGGATGTTTTTTAATTTCATTTGATTCAATTATCTTTGTTGAATGCTTTTGGCTTTCATTTGGTTCAAAAAACTATGTTTGAATGTGTTTGACTTTCATTTGATTCAATTAGCTCTGTTTGAATGAGTTTGACTTTCATTTTATTCAATTAGGTTTGTTTGAATGTGTCTGACTTTCATTTGATTCTAATTGTTTTATTTGAATGTTTTGGGCTTTCATTTTATTTAATTAGATTTTTTTAGATGTTTTTTTACTTTCATTTTATTCAATTAGCTTTGTTGAATGCATTTAACTTTCATTTGATTCAATTAGCTTTGTATGAATGTGTTTGACTTTCATTTGATTCAATTGGCTTTGTTTGTATGTGTTTGACTATCATTTGATTCAATTAGCTTTGTTGAATGCATTTGACTTCCATTTGATTCAAATAGTTTTGTTTGAATGTGTTTGACTTTCATTTGATTTAATTTGATTTTTTATAGTTGTTTTTTAATTTCATTTGATTTAGTTATCTTTGTTGAATGCTTTTGGCTTTCATTTGGTTCAAAAAACTATGTTTGAATGTGTTTGACTTACGTTTGATTCAATTAGCTTTATTTCAATGTGTTTAACTTTCATTTGATTCAATTAGCTTTGTGAAATGCATTTGACTTTCATTTGATTCAAATAGTTTTTTATGAATGTGTTTGATTTTCATTTGATCTAATTAGATTTTTTTTGGATGTTTTTGAATTTCAGTTGATTCAATTAGCTTTGTTGAATGCATTTGACTTTCATTTCATTTAAAAAGCTATGTTTGAATGTGTTTGACTTACGTTTGATTCAATTAGCTTTGTTTGAATGTGTTTGAATTTATTTGATTAAATTAGCTTTGTAGAATGCATTTGACCTTCATATGATTCGAAAAGCTCTTTTTGAATGTGTTTGACTTTCATTTGATACAATTAGCTCTGTTGAATGTGTTTTGACGTTCATTTGATTCAATTAGGTTAGTTTGAATGTGTTTGACTTTCATTTGATTTAATTAGCTTCGTAGAATGCATTTCACTTTCATTTGATTCAAATAGCTTTTGTTTGAATGTGTTTGACTTTCATTTGATTCAATTAGCTTTATCAAATGCTTTTGACTCTCATTTGATTCAAATAGCTTTTGTTTGAATGTGTTTGACTTTCATTTGATTTAATTAGATTTTTTTAGATGTTTTTGAATTTCATTTGATTCAATTAGGTTTTTTTGTATGCATTTGGCTTTCATTTGATTCAAAAAACTATATTTGAATGTGTTTGACTTACGTTTGATTCAATTAGCTTTGTTTGAATGTGTTTAACTTTTATTTGATTTAATTAGCTTTGTAGAATGCATTTGACCTTCATTTGATTCAAAAAGCTATTTTTGAATGTGTTTGATTTTCATTTGATTCAATTAGCTCTGTTTGATTGAGTTTGACTTTCGTTTGATTCAATTAGGTTTGTTTGTATGTGTTTGACTTTCATTTGATTCTAATAGTTTTGTTTGAATGTGTTTTGACTTTTATTTGATTTAATTAGATTTTTTTAGATGTTTTTTACTTTCATTTTATTCAATTAGCTTTGTTTGAATGCATTTGACTTTCTTTTGATTCAAAAAGCTTTGTTTGAATGTGTTTGACTTTCATTTGATTCAATTAGCTTTGTTTGAATGTTTTTGACTTTCATTTGATTCAATTAGCTTTATCAAATGCTTTTGACTCTCATTTGATTCAAATAGCTTTTGTTTGAATGTGTTTGACTTTCATTTGATTTAATTAGATTTTTTTAGATGTTTTTGAATTTCATTTGATTCAATTAGGTTTTTTGTATGCATTTGGCTTTCATTTGATTCAAAAAACTATATTTGAATGTGTTTGACTTACTTTCGATTCAATTAGCTTTGTTTGAATGTGTTTAACTTTATTTGATTCAATTAGCTTTGTAGAATGCATTTGACCTTCATTTGATTCAAAAAGCTATTTTTGAATGTGTTTGATTTTCATTTGATTCAATTAGCTCTGTTTGATTGAGTTTGACTTTCGTTTGATTCAATTAGGTTTGTTTGTATGTGTTTGACTTTCATTTGATTCTAATAGTTTTGTTTGAATGTGTTTGACTTTTATTTGATTTAATTAGATTTTTTTAGATGTTTTTTACTTTCATTTTATTCAATTAGCTTTGTTGAATGCATTTGACTTTCTTTTGATTCAAAAAGCTTTGTTTGAATGTGTTTGACTTTCATTTGATTCAATTAGCTTTGTTTGAATGTTTTTGACTTTCATTTGATTCAATTAGCTTTGTGAAATGCATTTGACTTTCATATGATTCTAATAGTTTTGTTTGAATGTGTTTGACTTTCATTTGATTTAATTAGATTTTTTTAGAGGTTTTTCAATTTCATTTGATTCAATTAGGTTTGTTGTATGCATTTGGTTTTCATTTGATTCAAAAAACTATATTTGAATGTGTTTGACTTTCGTTTGATTCAATTAGCTCTCTTTGATTGAGTTTGACTTTCGTTTGATTCAATTAGGTTTTTTTGTATGTGTTTGACTTTCATTTGATTCTAATAGTTTTGTTTGAATGTGTTTGACTTTTATTTGATTTAATTAGATTTTTTTAGATGTTTTTGACTTTCATTTTATTCAATTAGCTTTGTTGAATCCATTTGACTTTCTTTTGATTCAAAAAGCTTTGTTTGAATGTGTTTGACTTTCATTTGATTCAATTAGCTTTGTTTGAATGTGATTGACTTTCATTTGATTCAATTAGCTTTGTGAAATGCATTTGACTTTCATTTGATTCTAATAATTTTGTTTGAATGTGTTTGACTTACATTCGATTCAATTACCTTTGTTTAAATGTGTTTGACTTTCAGTTGATTCAATTAGCTTTGTAGAATGCATTTGACCTTCATTTGATTCAAAAAGCTCTTTTTTGTATGTGTTTGCTTTCGTTTGATTCAATTAGCTCTGTTTGATTGAGTTTGACTTTCGTTTGATTCAATTAGGTTTGTTTGTATGTGTTTGACTTTCATTTGATTCTAATAGATTTGTTTGAATATGTTTGACTTTTATTTGATTTAATTAGATTTTTTAGATATTTTTGACTTTCATTTTATTCAATTAGCTTTGTTGAATGCATTTGAATTTCTTTTGATTCAAAAAGCTTTGTTTGAATGTGTTTGACTTTCATTTGATTCAATTAGCTTTGTTGGAATGTGTTTGACTTTCATTTGATTCAATTAGCTTTGTGCATTGCATTTGACTTTCATTTGATTCAATTAGGTTAGTTTGAATGTGTTTGACTTTCATTTGATTTAATTAGCTTTTTAGAATACATTTGACTTTCATTTGATTCAAATAGCTTTTGTTTGAATGTGTTTGACTTTCATTTGATTTAATTACATTTTTTTGGATGTTTTTTAATTTCATTTGATTCAATTATCTTTGTTGAATGCTTTTGGCTTTCATTTGGTTCAAAAAACTATGTTTGAATGTGTTTGACTTTCATTTGATTCAATTAGCTCTGTTTGAATGAGTTTGACTTTCATTTTATTCAATTAGGTTTGTTTGAATGTGTCTGACTTTCATTTGATTCTAATAGTTTTATTTGAATGTTTTGGGCTTTCATTTTATTTAATTAGATTTTTTTAGATGTTTTTTTACTTTCATTTTATTCAATTAGCTTTGTTGAATGCATTTGACTTTCATTTGATTCAATTAGCTTTGTATGAATGTGTTTGACTTTCATTTGATTCAATTGGCTTTGTTTGTATGTATTTGACTATCATTTGATTCAATTAGCTTTGTTGAATGCATTTGACTTCCATTTGATTCAAATAGTTTTGTTTGAATGTGTTTGACTTTCATTTGATTTAATTTGATTTTTTTAGTTGTTTTTTAATTTCATTTGATTTAGTTATCTTTGTTGAATGCTTTTGGCTTTCATTTGGTTCAAAAAACTATGTTTGAATGTGTTTTGACTTACGTTTGATTCAATTAGCTTTATTTCAATGTGTTTAACTTTCATTTGATTCAATTAGCTTTGTGAAATGCATTTGACTTTCATTTGATTCAAATAGTTTTTTATGAATGTGTTTGATTTTCATTTGATCTAATTAGATTTTTTTTGGATGTTTTTTGAATTTCAGTTGATTCAATTAGCTTTGTTGAATGCATTTGACTTTCATTTCATTTAAAAAGCTATGTTTGAATGTGTTTGACTTACGTTTGATTCAATTAGCTTTGTTTGAATGTGTTTGAATTTATTTGATTAAATTAGCTTTGTAGAATGCATTTGACCTTCATATGATTCGAAAAGCTCTTTTTGAATGTGTTTGACTTTCATTTGATACAATTAGCTCTGTTGAATGTGTTTGACGTTCATTTGATTCAATTAGGTTAGTTTGAATGTGTTTGACTTTCATTTGATTTAATTAGCTTCGTAGAATGCATTTCACTTTCATTTGATTCAAATAGCTTTTGTTTGAATGTGTTTGACTTTCATTTGATTCAATTAGCTTTATCGAATGCTTTTGACTCTCATTTGATTCAAATAGCTTTTGTTTGAATGTGTTTGACTTTCATTTGATTTAATTAGATTTTTTTAGATGTTTTTGAATTTCATTTGATTCAATTAGGTTTTTTGTATGCATTTGGCTTTCATTTGATTCAAAAAACTATATTTGAATGTGTTTGACTTACGTTTCGATTCAATTAGCTTTGTTTGAATGTGTTTAACTTTTATTTGATTTAATTAGCTTTGTAGAATGCATTTGACCTTCATTTGATTCAAAAAGCTATTTTTGAATGTGTTTGATTTTCATTTGATTCAATTAGCTCTGTTTGATTGAGTTTGACTTTCGTTTGATTCAATTAGGTTTGTTTGTATGTGTTTGACTTTCATTTGATTCAAATAGTTTTGTTTGAATGTGTTTGACTTTTATTTGATTTAATTAGATTTTTTTTAGATGTTTTTTGACTTTCATTTTATTCAATTAGCTTTGTTGAATGCATTTGACTTTCTTTTGATTCAAAAAGCTTTGTTTGAATGTGTTTGACTTTCATTTGATTCAATTAGCTTTGTTTGAATGTTTTTTGACTTTCATTTGATTCAATTAGCTTTGTGAAATGCTTTTGACTTTCATTTGATTCTAATAGTTTTGTTTGAATGTGTTTGACTTTCATTTGATTTAATTAGATTTTTTTAGATGTTTTTGAATTTCATTTGATTCAATTAGGTTTTTTGTATGCATTTGGCTTTCATTTGATTCAAAAAACTATATTTGAATGTGTTTGACTTACTTTCGATTCAATTAGCTTTGTTTGAATGTGTTTAACTTTTATTTGATTCAATTAGCTTTGTAGAATGCATTTGACCTTCATTTGATTCAAAAAGCTATTTTTGAATGTGTTTGATTTTCATTTGATTCAATTAGCTCTGTTTGATTGAGTTTGACTTTCGTTTGATTCAATTAGGTTTGTTTGTATGTGTTTGACTTTCATTTGATTCTAATAGTTTTTGTTTGAATGTGTTTGACTTTTATTTGATTTAATTAGATTTTTTTAGATGTTTTTTACTTTCATTTTATTCAATTAGCTTTGTTGAATGCATTTGACTTTCTTTTGATTCAAAAAGCTTTGTTTGAATGTGTTTGACTTTCATTTGATTCAATTAGCTTTGTTTGAATGTTTTTGACTTTCATTTGATTCAATTAGCTTTGTGAAATGCATTTGACTTTCATATGATTCTAATAGTTTTGTTTGAATGTGTTTGACTTTCATTTGATTTAATTAGATTTTTTTAGAGGTTTTTCAATTTCATTTGATTCAATTAGGTTTGTTGTATGCATTTGGTTTTCATTTGATTCAAAAAACTATATTTGAATGTGTTTGACTTTCGTTTGATTCAATTAGCTCTCTTTGATTGAGTTTGACTTTCGTTTGATTCAATTAGGTTTTTTTGTATGTGTTTGACTTTCATTTGATTCTAATAGTTTTGTTTGAATGTGTTTGACTTTTATTTGATTTAATTAGATTTTTTTAGATGTTTTTGACTTTCATTTTATTCAATTAGCTTTGTTGAATCCATTTGACTTTCTTTTGATTCAAAAAGCTTTGTTTGAATGTGTTTGACTTTCATTTGATTCAATTAGCTTTGTTTGAATGTGATTGACTTTCATTTGATTCAATTAGCTTTGTGAAATGCATTTGACTTTCATTTGATTCTAATAATTTTGTTTGAATGTGTTTGACTTACATTCGATTCAATTACCTTTGTTTAAATGTGTTTGACTTTCAGTTGATTCAATTAGCTTTGTAGAATGCATTTGACCTTCATTTGATTCAAAAAGCTCTTTTTGTATGTGTTTGCTTTCGTTTGATTCAATTAGCTCTGTTTGATTGAGTTTGACTTTCGTTTGATTCAATTAGGTTTGTTTGTATGTGTTTGACTTTCATTTGATTCTAATAGATTTGTTTGAATATGTTTGACTTTTATTTGATTTAATTAGATTTTTTAGATATTTTTGACTTTCATTTTATTCAATTAGCTTTGTTGAATGCATTTGAATTTCTTTTGATTCAAAAAGCTTTGTTTGAATGTGTTTGACTTTCATTTGATTCAATTAGCTTTGTTGGAATGTGTTTGACTTTCATTTGATTCAATTAGCTTTGTGCATTGCATTTGACTTTCATTTGATTCAATTAGGTTAGTTTGAATGTGTTTGACTTTCATTTGATTTAATTAGCTTTTTAGAATACATTTGACTTTCATTTGATTCAAATAGCTTTTGTTTGAATGTGTTTGACTTTCATTTGATTTAATTACATTTTTTTGGATGTTTTTTAATTTCATTTGATTCAATTATCTTTGTTGAATGCTTTTGGCTTTCATTTGGTTCAAAAAACTATGTTTGAATGTGTTTGACTTTCATTTGATTTCAATTAGCTCTGTTTGAATGAGTTTGACTTTCATTTTATTCAATTAGGTTTGTTTGAATGTGTCTGACTTTCATTTGATTCTAATAGTTTTATTTGAATGTTTTGGGCTTTCATTTTATTTAATTAGATTTTTTTAGATGTTTTTTACTTTCATTTTATTCAATTAGCTTTGTTGAATGCATTTGACTTTCATTTGATTCAATTAGCTTTGTATGAATGTGTTTGACTTTCATTTGATTCAATTGGCTTTGTTTGTATGTATTTGACTATCATTTGATTCAATTAGCTTTGTTGAATGCATTTGACTTCCATTTGATTCAAATAGTTTTGTTTGAATGTGTTTGACTTTCATTTGATTTAATTTGATTTTTTTAGTTGTTTTTAATTTCATTTGATTTAGTTATCTTTGTTGAATGCTTTTGGCTTTCATTTGGTTCAAAAAAACTATGTTTGAATGTGTTTGACTTACGTTTGATTCAATTAGCTTTATTTCAATGTGTTTAACTTTCATTTGATTCAATTAGCTTTGTGAAATGCATTTGACTTTCATTTGATTCAAATAGTTTTTTATGAATGTGTTTGATTTTCATTTGATCTAATTAGATTTTTTTTGGATGTTTTTGAATTTCAGTTTGATTCAATTAGCTTTGTTGAATGCATTTGACTTTCATTTCATTTAAAAAGCTATGTTTGAATGTGTTTGACTTACGTTTGATTCAATTAGCTTTGTTTGAATGTGTTTGAATTTATTTGATTAAATTAGCTTTGTAGAATGCATTTGACCTTCATATGATTCGAAAAGCTCTTTTTTGAATGTGTTTGACTTTCATTTGATACAATTAGCTCTGTTGAATGTGTTTTGACGTTCATTTGATTCAATTAGGTTAGTTTGAATGTGTTTGACTTTCATTTGATTTAATTAGCTTCGTAGAATGCATTTCACTTTCATTTGATTCAAATAGCTTTTGTTTGAATGTGTTTGACTTTCATTTGATTCAATTAGCTTTATCGAATGCTTTTGACTCTCATTTGATTCAAATAGCTTTTGTTTGAATGTGTTTGACTTTCATTTGATTTAATTAGATTTTTTTAGATGTTTTTGAATTTCATTTGATTCAATTAGGTTTTTTGTATGCATTTGGCTTTCATTTGATTCAAAAACTATATTTGAATGTGTTTGACTTACGTTCGATTCAATTAGCTTTGTTTGAATGTGTTTAACTTTTATTTGATTTAATTAGCTTTGTAGAATGCATTTGACCTTCATTTGATTCAAAAAGCTATTTTTGAATGTGTTTGATTTTCATTTGATTCAATTAGCTCTGTTTGATTGAGTTTGACTTTCGTTTGATTCAATTAGGTTTGTTTGTATGTGTTTGACTTTCATTTGATTCAAATAGTTTTGTTTGAATGTGTTTGACTTTTATTTGATTTAATTAGATTTTTTTAGATGTTTTTGACTTTCATTTTATTCAATTAGCTTTGTTGAATGCATTTGACTTTCTTTTGATTCAAAAAGCTTTGTTTGAATGTGTTTGACTTTCATTTGATTCAATTAGCTTTGTTTGAATGTTTTTGACTTTCATTTGATTCAATTAGCTTTGTGAAATGCATTTGACTTTCATTTGATTCTAATAGTTTTGTTTGAATGTGTTGACTTTCATTTGATTTAATTAGATTTTTTTAGAGTTTTTCAATTTCATTTGATTCAATTAGGTTTGTTGTATGCATTTGGTTTTCATTTGATTCAAAAAACTATATTTGAATGTGTTTGACTTTCGTTTGATTCAATTAGCTCTCTTTGATTGAGTTTTGACTTTCGTTTGATTTCAATTAGGTTTTTTTTGTATGTGTTTGACTTTTATTTGATTCTAATAGTTTTGTTTGAATGTGTTTGGCTTTTATTTGATTTAATTAGATTTTTTTAGATGTTTTTGACTTTCATTTTATTCAATTAGCTTTGTTGAATCCATTTGACTTTCTTTTGATTCAAAAAGCTTTGTTTGAATGTGTTTGACTTTCATTTGATTCAATTAGCTTTGTTTGAATGTGATTGACTTTCATTTGATTCAATTAGCTTTGTGAAATGCATTTGACTTTCATTTGATTCTAATAGTATTGTTTGAATGTGTTTGACTTACATTCGATTCAATTACCTTTGTTTAAATGTGTTTGACTTTCAGTTGATTCAATTAGCTTTGTAGAATGCATTTGACCTTCATTTGATTCAAAAAAGCTCTTTTTGAATGTGTTTGCTTTCGTTTGATTCAATTAGCTCTGTTTGATTGAGTTTGACTTTCGTTTGATTCAAATTAGGTTTGTTTGTATGTGTTTGACTTTCATTTGATTCTAATAGATTTGTTTGAATATGTTTGACTTTTATTTGATTTAATTAGATTTTTTAGATATTTTTTACTTTCATTTTATTCAATTAGCTTTGTTGAATGCATTTGACTTTCTTTTGATTCAAAAAGCTTTGTTTGAATGTGTTTGACTTTCATTTGATTCAATTAGCTTTGTTGGAATGTGTTTGACTTTCATTTGATTCAATTAGCTTTGTGCATTGCATTTGACTTTCATTTGATTCAATTAGGTTAGTTTGAATGTGTTTGACTTTCATTTGATTTAATTAGCTTTTTAGAATACATTTGACTTTCATTTGATTCAAATAGCTTTTGTTTGAATGTGTTTGACTTTCATTTGATTTAATTACATTTTTTTTGGATGTTTTTTAATTTCATTTGATTCAATTATCTTTGTTGAATGCTTTTGGCTTTCATTTGGTTCAAAAAACTATGTTTGAATGTGTTTGACTTTCATTTGATTCAATTAGCTCTGTTTGAATGAGTTTAACTTTCATTTTATTCAATTAGGTTTGTTTGAATGTGTCTGACTTTCATTTGATTCTAATAGTTTTATTTGAATGTTTCGGGCTTTCATTTTATTTAATTAGATTTTTTTAGATGTTTTTTACTTTCATTTTATTCAATTAGCTTTGTTGAATGCATTTGACTTTCATTTGATTCAATTAGCTTTGTATGAATGTGTTTGACTTTCATTTGATTCAATTAGCTTTGTTTGTATGTGTTTGACTATCATTTGATTCAATTAGCTTTGTTGAATGCATTTGACTTCCATTTGATTCAAATAGTTTTGTTTGAATGTGTTTGACTTTCATTTGATTTAATTTGATTTTTTTAGTTGTTTATTAATTTCATTTGATTTAGTTATCTTTGTTGAATGCTTTTGGCTTTAATTTGGTTCAAAAAAACTATGTTTGAATGTGTTTGACTTACGTTTGATTCAATTAGCTTTGTTTCAATGTGTTTAACTTTCATTTGATTCAATTAGCTTTGTAGAATGCATTTGACTTTCATTTAATTCAAATAGTTTTTTTCGAATGTGTTTGATTTTCATTTGATCTAATTAGATTTTTTTTGGACGTTTTTGAATTTCAGTTAATTCAATTAGCTTTGTTGAATGCATTTGACTTTCATTTCATTTAAAAAGCTATGTTTGAATGTGTTTGACTTACGTTGGATTCAATTAGCTTTGTTTGAATGTGTTTGAATTTATTTGATTAAATTAGCTTTGTAGAATGCATTTGACCTTCATATGAGTCAAAAAGCTCTTTTTGAATGTGTTTGACTTTCATTTGATTCAATTAGCTTTGTTGGAATGTGTTTGACTTTCATTTGATTCAATTAGCTTTGTGCATTGCAATTGACTTTCATTTGATTCAATTAGGTTAGTTTGAATGTGTTTGACTTTCATTTGATTTAATTAGCTTTTTAGATACATTTGACTTTCATTTGATTCAAATAGCTTTTGTTTGAATGTGTTTGACTTTCATTTGATTTAATTACATTTTTTTGGATGTTATTTAATTTCATTTGATTCAATTATCTTTGTTGAATGCTTTTGGCTTTCATTTGGTTAACTATGTTTGAATGTGTTTGACTTTCATTTTGATTCAATTAGCTCTGTTTGAATGAGTTTTGACTTTCATTTTATTCAATTAGGTTTGTTTGAATATGTCTGACTTTCATTTGATTCTAATAGTTTTATTTGAATGTTTTGGGCTTTCATTTTATTTAATTAGATTTTTTTAGATGTTTTTTACTTTCATTTTATTCAACTAGCTTTGTTGAATGCATTTGACTTTCATTTGATTCAATTAGCTTTGTATGAATGTGTTTGACTTTCATTTGATTCAATTAGCTTTGTTTGTATGTGTTTGACTATCATTTGATTCAATTAGCTTTGTTGAATGCATTTGACTTCCATTTGATTCAAATAGTTTTGTTTGAATGTGTTTGACTTTCATTTGATTTAATTTGATTTTTTTTAGTTGTTTTTTAATTTCATTTGATTTAGTTATCTTTGTTGAATGCTTTTGGCTTTCATTTGGTTCAAAAAAACTATGTTTGAATGTGTTTGACTTACGTTTGATTCAATTAGCTTTGTTTCAATGTGTTTAACTTTCATTTGATTCAATTAGCTTTGTAGAATGCATTTGACCTTCATTTGATTCAAATAGTTTTTTACGAATGTGTTTTGATTTTCATTTGATCTAATTAGATTTTTTTTTGGACGTTTTTGAATTTCAGTTAATTCAATTAGCTTTGTTGAATGCATTTGACTTTCATTTCATTTAAAAAGCTATGTTTGAGTGTGTTTGACTTACGTTGGATTCAATTAGCTTTGTTTGAATGTGTTTGAATTTATTTGATTTAAATTAGCTTTGTAGAATGCATTTGACCTTCATATGAGTCAAAAAAGCTCTTTTTGAATGTGTTTGACTTTCATTTGATTCAATTAGCTCTGTTTGATTGAGTTCGACTTTCGTTTGATTCAATTAGGTTTGTTTGTATGTGTTTGACTTTCATTTGATTTCTAATAGTTTTGTTTGAATGTGTTTGACTTTGATTTGATTTAATTAGATTTTTTAGATGTTTTTTACTATCATTTTATTCAATTAGCTTTGTTGAATGCATTTGACTTTCTTTTGATTCAAAAAGCTTTGTTTGAATGTGTTTAACTTTCATTCGATTCAATTAGCTTTTTTTAGAAGTTTTTGAATTTCATTTGATTCAATTAGCTTTGTTGTATGCATTTGGCTTTTATTTGATTCAAAAAAACTATATTTGAATGTGTTTGACTTACGATCGATTCAATTAGCTTTGTTTGAATGTGTTTGACTTTCATTTGATTCAATTAGCTTTGTAGAATGCATTTGACCATCATTTGATTCAAAAAGCTCTTTTTGAATTTGTTTTGACTTTCATTTGATTCATTTAGCTCTGTTTGATTGAGTTTGACTTTCGTTTGATTCAATTAGGTTTGTTTGTATGTGTTTGACTTTCATTTGATTCTAATAGTTTTTTTGAATGTGTTTGACTTTTATTTGATTTAATTAGATTTTTTAGATGTTTTTGACTATCATTTTATTCAATTAGCTTTGTTGAATGCATTTGACTTTCTTTTGATTCAAAAAGCTTTGTTTGAATGTGTTTGACTTTCATTTGATTAATTGAGCTTTAATCGAATGCTTTTGACTCTCATTTGATTCAAATAGCTTTTGTTTGAATGTGTTTGACTTTCATTTGATTTAATTAGATTTTTTTAGATGTTTTTGAATTTCATTTTGATTCAATTAGCTTTGTTGTATGCATTTGGCTTTCATTTGATTCAAAAAAACTATATTTGAATGTGTTTGACTTACGTTCGATTTAATTAGCTTTGTTTGAATGTGTTTGACTTTTTATTTGATTCAATTAGCTTTGTAGAATGCATTTGACCTTCATTTGATTCAAAAAGCTCTTTTTGAATGTTTTTGACTTTCATTTGATTCAATTAGCTCTGTTTGATTGAGTTTGACTTTCGTTTGATTCAATTAGGTTTGTTTGTATGTGTTTGACTTTCATTTGATTCAAATTGGTTTGTTTGAATGTGTTTGACTTTCATTTGATTCAATTAGCTTTGTAGAATGCATTTGACATTCATTTGATTCAAATATTTTTGTTTGAATTTGTTTGACTTTCATTTGATTTAATTAGATTTTTTTTAAATGTTTTGACTTTCATTTTATTCAATTAGCTTTGTTGAATGCATTTGACTTTCTTTTGATTCAATAAAGCTTTGGTTTGAATGTAGTTTGACTTTCATTTGATTCATATTAGCTTTGTTTGAATGTGTTTGACTTTCATTTGATTCAATTAGCTTTGTGAAATGCATTTGACTTTCATTTGATTCTAATAGTTTTGTTTGAATGTGTTTGACTTTCATTTGATTTAATTAGATTTTTTTAGATGTTTTTCAATTTCATTTGATTCAATTAGCTTAGTCGTATGCATTTGGTTTTTCATTTGAATTCAAAAAACTATATTTGAATGTGTTTGACTTTCGTTTGATTCAATTAGCTCTCTTTGATTGAGTTTGACTTTCGTTTGATTCAATTAGGTTTGTTTGTATGTGTTTGACTTTCATTTGATTCTAATATTTTTGTTTGAATGTGTTTGACTTTTATTTGATTTAATTAGATTTTTTTAGATGTTTTTAGACTTTCATTTTATTTAATTAGCTTTGTGAATGCATTTGACTTTCATTTGATTCTAATAGTTTTGTTTGAATGTGTTTGACTTACATTCGATTCAATTACTTTGTTTAAATGTGTTTGACTTTCATTTGATTCAATTAGCTTTGTAGAATGCATTTGACCTTCATTTGATTCAAAAAGCTCTTTTTGAATGTGTTTGACTTTCGTTTGATTCAATTAGCTCTTTTGATTGAGTTTGACTTTCGTTTGATTCAATTAGGTTTGTTTGTATGTGTTTGACTTTTATTTGATTCTAATAGATTTGTTTGAATGTGTTTGACTTTTATTTGATTTAATTAGATTTTTTTTAGATTTTTTGACTTTCATTTTATTCAATTAGCTTTGTTGAATGCATTTGACTTACTTTTGATTCAAAAAGCTTTGTTTGAATGTGTTTGACTTTCATTTGATTCAATTAGCTTTGTTTGAATGTGTTTGACTTTCATTTGATTCAATTAGCTTTGTGCATTGCATTTGACTTTCATTTGATTCAATTAGTTAGTTTGAATGTGTTTGACTTTCATTTGATTTAATTAGCTTTTTTAGAATTGACTTTCATTTGATTCAAATAGCTTTTGTTTGAATGTGTTTGACTTTCATTTGATTTTTGGATGTTTTTGATTTCATTTGATTCAATTATCTTTGTTGAATTCTTTTGGCTTCATTTGGTTCAAAAAACTATTTTGAATGTGTTTGACTTTCATTTGATTCAATTAGCTCTGTTTGAAATGAGTTTTGACTTTCATTTGATTCAATTAGGTTTGTTTGAATGTGTTTGACTTTCATTTGATTC